>NC_087068.1:47950274-48030397 GCF_963678635.1 Symsagittifera roscoffensis
GCTCGGTCGAAACATACCTAGAGCACGGTCGAGCACGTTCGAAACATACCTAGAGCACGGTCAAAACATACCTCGAGCATAGTCGGAACATGGCACGAGCACGGTCGAAACAAATCTAACGCAAGATTAAAACACAAATCGAGCATGGTCGAAACAAAAATAGAACAAGGTCGAAACACACCTCGAGCTCGGTCGAAACATGCCTAAAGCACGGTCGAGCACGTTCGAAACATACCTCGAGCACGGTCAAAACATACTTCGAGCATAGTCGGAATATGGCACGAGCACGGTCGAAACATATCTAACGCAAGATTAAAACACAAATCGAGCACGGTCGAAACAAAAATCGAGCAAGGTCGAAACATACCTCGAGCACGTTCGAAACATACCTCGAGCACGGTCAAAACATACCTCGAGCACAGTCAAAACAAACCTCGAGCACAGTCAGAATATACTACGAGCACGGTCAAAACATACATTGAGCTCGGAGGAAACATACCTTTTTCATGGTCGAGCACTGTCGAAACACGCCTGCAGCACTGTTGAAAAATACCTCGAGCACGGTCATAGAATAACTCGAGCACGGTCGAAACATTCCTAGACCACAGTCAAAAAATACCTGAAGCGCGGTCGAAACATATCTCGAGCACGGTCAAAACATACATTGAGCTCGGAGGAAACATACCTTTTTCATGGTCGAGCACTGTCGAAACACGCCTGCAGCACTGTTGAAAAATACCTCGAGCACGGTCGTAGAATAACTCGAGCACGGTCGAAACATTCCTAGACCACAGTCAAAAATACCTCAAGCGCGGTCGAAACATATCTCGAGCACGGTCAAAACATACATTGAGCTCGGAGGAAACATACCTTTTTCATGATCGAGCACTGTCGAAACACATCTGCAGCACTGTTGAAAAAAACCTCGAGCACGGTCGTAGAATAACTCGAGCACGGTCGAAACATTCCTAGACCACAGTCAAAAAATACCTCAAGCGCGGTCGAAACATATCTCGAGCCGGTCGAAACATACCTCGAACAAAGTCGAAACATAGCTCGAGTTCGTCGAAATATACCTCGAGCATGGTCGAAACATACCCTGAGCACGATTGAAACATAATTCGAGCACGGTCGAAACAAAACTCGAGCACAGTCGAAACATACCTCGAGCACGGTCAAAACATACCTCGAGCACAGTCAGAACATACTACGAGCACGGTCGAAACTTACCTGGAGCAGTATTGAAACACAATCAAGCGGGGTCAAAACAAACCTCGAGCACGTTCGAAAAATAGCTAGAGCACGGTCGATCACATTCGAAACATACCTCGAGCACGGTCAAAACATACATTGAGCTCGGAGGAAACATACCTTTTTCATGGTCGAGCGCTGTCGGAACACACCTGCAGCACGGTTGAAAAAGACCTCGAGCACGGTCGAAGCATTACTCGACCACGGTCAAAACAAGACTCGACCGAGGTGAAAAAAAAACCTCGAGCATAGAAAAACCATATCTTGAGCTGATCGAAACATGCCTCGAACACGGTTAAAACATACCTGGAGCAGGGTTTAAACATAGTTCGAGCACAGTCGAAACAAACCTCGAGCACGGTCGAGACATAAATCGACTACGATCAAAACATACCTCGAGCACGGTTGAGCACAGTCGAAACATACCTGGAGCAAAAGTAGAATATGACTCGAGCACGGTCGTAACAAACCTCGAGCACGGTCGAAACAAACCTCGAGCACGGTGGAAACATACCTAGAGCACGGTCGAAACAGTTCGAGCAGGGTCAAAAACTACCTCGAGCACGGCTAAACATACCTAAAGCAGTGTCAAAATATACATCGAGCACGTTCGAAACATACCTGGAGCAGGATTGAAACATAGTTCGAGCACGGCCGAAGTAAACCTCGAGCACGGTCAAAACAAACCTCGAGCAGGTCGAAACATACCTAGAGCGCGGTCGAATGTGTTCCAGCAGGGTCGAAACACACCCCGATCACGGTCGAAACATAGCTCGATCTCGTCGAAACATACCTCGAGCTCATTCGAGCACGGTCGAAACATAGCTGAGGCACGACTGAAACATAAATCGAGCACGGCCGAAACAAACCTCGAGCACGGTCGAAACAAACCTCTAGCACGGTCGAAACATGCCTCTAGCACGGTCGAAAAATACCTAGAGCACGGTCGAAACATAGCTGAGGCACGACTGAAACATAAATCGAGCACGGCCGAAACAAACCTCGAGCACGGTCGAAACAAACCTCTAGCACGGTCGAAACATGCCTCTAGCACGGTCAAAAACTACCTCGAGCTCGGCTAAACATACCTAAAGCAGTGTCAAAATATACATCGAGCACGTTCGAAACATACCTGGAGCAGGATTGAAACATAGTTCGAGCACGGCCGAAGTAAACCTCGAGCACGGTCAAAACAAACCTCGAGCAGGTCGAAACATACCTAGAGCGCGGTCGAATGTGTTCCAGCAGGGTCGAAACACACCCCGATCACGGTCGAAACATAGCTCGATCTCGTCGAAACATATCTCGAGCTCATTCGAGCACGGTCGAAACATAGCTGAGGCACGACTGAAACATAAATCGAGCACGGCCGAAACAAACCTCGAGCACGGTCGAAACAAACCTCTAGCACGGTCGAAACATGCCTCTAGCACGGTCGAAAAATACCTAGAGCACGGTCGAAACAGTTCGAGCAGGGTCGAAACAAATCTAACGCAAGATTAAAACACAAATTGAGCACGGTCGAAACAAAAATCGAGCAAGGTCGAAACATACCTCGAGCTCGGTCAAAACAAACCTCGAGCGCCGTCAAAACATACCTCGAGCACAGTCAAAATATACCTCGAGCACGGTCGAAACATAGCTCAAGCTCGTCAAACCAAACCTCGAGCTCATTCGAGCACGGTCGAATTATACCTCGAGCACGGTCAAAATATATCTCGAGCACGGTCGAAAACTACCTAGAGCGCGGTCAAAACAGTTCGAGCAGGGTCGAAACACACCCCGATCACGGTGGAAACTTAGCTCGATCTCGTCGAAACATAGCTCCAGTAGGGACAATACATACCTCGAGCAAGTTCCTAAGATACCACGAGCACTGTCGGACCAAAGCTCGATCTCGTCGAAACATACCTCGAACTCGTTCGAGCACGCTCGAAACATACCTAGAGCGCGACTGAAACATAAATCGAGCGCGGCCGAAACAAACCTCGAGCACGGTCGCAACACATCTCGAGGACAGTCAAAACATACATCGAGCATGGTCGAAACATACCTAGAGCGCGGTCGAATGTGTTCCAGCAGGGTCGAAACACACCCCGATCACGGTCGAAACATAGCTCGATCTCGTCGAAACATACCTCGAGCTCATTCGAGCACGGTCGAAACATAGCTGAGGCACGACTGAAACATAAATCGAGCACGGCCGAAACAAACCTCGAGCACGGTCGAAACAAACCTCTAGCACGGTCGAAACATGCCTCTAGCACGGTCGAAAAATACCTAGAGCACGGTCGAAACATAGCTGAGGCACGACTGAAACATAAATCGAGCACGGCCGAAACAAACCTCGAGCACGGTCGAAACAAACCTCTAGCACGGTCGAAACATGCCTCTAGCACGGTCAAAAACTACCTCGAGCTCGGCTAAACATACCTAAAGCAGTGTCAAAATATACATCGAGCACGTTCGAAACATACCTAGAGCGCGGTCGAATGTGTTCCAGCAGGGTCGAAACACACCCCGATCACGGTCGAAACATAGCTCGATCTCGTCGAAACATACCTCGAGCTCATTCGAGCACGGTCGAAACATAGCTGAGGCACGACTGAAACATAAATCGAGCACGGCCGAAACAAACCTCGAGCACGGTCGAAACAAACCTCTAGCACGGTCGAAACATGCCTCTAGCACGGTCGAAAAATACCTAGAGCACGGTCGAAACATAGCTGAGGCACGACTGAAACATAAATCGAGCACGGCCGAAACAAACCTCGAGCACGGTCGAAACAAACCTCTAGCACGGTCGAAACATGCCTCTAGCACGGTCAAAAACTACCTCGAGCTCGGCTAAACATACCTAAAGCAGTGTCAAAATATACATCGAGCACGTTCGAAACATACCTGGAGCAGGATTGAAACATAGTTCGAGCACGGCCGAAGTAAACCTCGAGCACGGTCAAAACAAACCTCGAGCAGGTCGAAACATACCTAGAGCGCGGTCGAATGTGTTCCAGCAGGGTCGAAACACACCCCGATCACGGTCGAAACATAGCTCGATCTCGTCGAAACATATCTCGAGCTCATTCGAGCACGGTCGAAACATAGCTGAGGCACGACTGAAACATAAATCGAGCACGGCCGAAACAAACCTCGAGCACGGTCGAAACAAACCTCTAGCACGGTCGAAACATGCCTCTAGCACGGTCGAAAAATACCTAGAGCACGGTCGAAACAGTTCGAGCAGGGTCGAAACAAATCTAACGCAAGATTAAAACACAAATTGAGCACGGTCGAAACAAAAATCGAGCAAGGTCGAAACATACCTCGAGCTCGGTCAAAACAAACCTCGAGCGCCGTCAAAACATACCTCGAGCACAGTCAAAATATACCTCGAGCACGGTCGAAACATAGCTCAAGCTCGTCAAACCAAACCTCGAGCTCATTCGAGCACGGTCGAATTATACCTCGAGCACGGTCAAAATATATCTCGAGCACGGTCGAAAACTACCTAGAGCGCGGTCAAAACAGTTCGAGCAGGGTCGAAACACACCCCGATCACGGTGGAAACTTAGCTCGATCTCGTCGAAACATAGCTCCAGTAGGGACAATACATACCTCGAGCAAGTTCCTAAGATACCACGAGCACTGTCGGACCAAAGCTCGATCTCGTCGAAACATACCTCGAACTCGTTCGAGCACGCTCGAAACATACCTAGAGCGCGACTGAAACATAAATCGAGCGCGGCCGAAACAAACCTCGAGCACGGTCGCAACACATCTCGAGGACAGTCAAAACATACATCGAGCATGGTCGAAACATACCTAGAGCACGGTCGAAACAGTTCAAACAGGGTCGAAACTTATCCCGATCACGGTCGAAACATACCTCGGGCACAGTCAAAATGTACCTCGAGCACAATCAAAATATACCTCGAGCACGGTCGAAACATAGCTCGATCTCGTCGAAAGATACCTCGAGCTCATTCGAGCACGGTCGAAACATAGCTTAGGCACGACTGAAACATAAATCGAGCACGACCGAAGCAAACCTCGAGCACGGTCTAAGCATATCTCCAGTACGGACAAAACATACCTGAGCAAATTCTAAAAATACCACTAGGATGGTCTGAACATAACTTGATCTCGTCGAAACATAACTCGAGCTTGTTCGAGCACGTCGAAACATATCTAGAGCACGACTGAAACATAAATCGAGCACGGCCGAAACAAACCTCGAGCACGGTCGAAAAAAACCTCTAGCATGGTCGAAACATGCCTCTAGCACGGTCGAAAAATACCTAGAGCACGGTCGAAACAGTTCGAGCAGGGTCGAAACAAATCTAACGCAAGATTAAAACACAAATTGAGCACGGTCGAAACAAAAATCGAGCAAGGTCGAAACATACCTCGAGCACAGTCAAAATATACCTCGAGCACGGTCGAAACATACCTCGGGCACAGTCAAAATGTACCTCGAGCACAATCAAAATATACCTCGAGCACGGTCGAAACATAGCTCGATCTCGTCGAAAGATACCTCGAGCTCATTCGAGCACGGTCGAAACATAGCTTAGGCACGACTGAAACATAAATCGAGCACGACCGAAGCAAACCTCGAGCACGGTCTAAGCATATCTCCAGTACGGACAAAACATACCTGAGCAAATTCTAAAAATACCACTAGGATGGTCTGAACATAACTTGATCTCGTCGAAACATAACTCGAGCTTGTTCGAGCACGTCGAAACATATCTAGAGCACGACTGAAACATAAATCGAGCACGGCCGAAACAAACCTCGAGCACGGTCGAAACAAACCTCTAGCATGGTCGAAACATGCCTCTAGCACGGTCGAAAAATACCTAGAGCACGGTCGAAACAGTTCGAGCAGGGTCGAAACAAATCTAACGCAAGATTAAAACACAAATTGAGCACGGTCGAAACAAAAATCGAGCAAGGTCGAAACATACCTCGAGCACAGTCAAAATATACCTCGAGCACGGTCAAAACATAGCTCAAGCTCGTCAAACCAAACCTCGAGCTCAATCGAGCACGGTCGAATTATACCTCGAGCACTGTCGAAACATATCTCGAGCACGGTCGAAAACTACCTAGAGCGCGGTCAAAACAGTTCGAGCAGGGTCGAAACACACCCCGATCACGGTGGAAACATAGCTCGATCTCGTCGAAACATACCTCCAGTAGCGAAAAAACAAACCTCGAGCAAGTTCTAAAAAAACCACGAGCACGGTCGGAACATAGCTTGATCTCGTTGAAACATACCTCGAACTCGTTCGAGCACGCTCGAAAAATACCTAGAGCGCGACTGAAACATAAATCGAGCGCGGCCGAAACAAACCTCGAGCACGGTCGCAACACATCTCGAGGACAGTCAAAACATACATCGAGCATGGTCGAAACATACCTAGAGCACGGTCGAAACAGTTCAAACAGGGTCGAAACTTATCCCGATCACGGTCGAAACATACCTCGGGCACAGTCAAAATGTACCCCGAGCACAATCAAAATATACCTCGAGCACGGTCGGAACATAGCTCGATCTCGTCGAAAGATACCTCGCGCTCGTTCGAGCACGCTCGAAACATATCTAGAGCACGACTGAAACATAAATCGAGCATGGCCGAAACAAACCTCAAGCACGGTCGAAAAAAACCTCTAGCACGGTCGAAACATGCCTCTAGCACGGTCGACAAATACCAAGAGCACGGTCGAAACAGTTCGAGCAGGGTTGAAGTTTACCCAATCACGGTCGAAACATACCTCGAGCATGGTCAAAACATACCTCGAGCACGGTCGAAACATAGCTCAAGCTCGTCAAAACATACCTCGAGTTCATTCGAGCACGGTCGAATTATACCTGAAGCACGACTGAAAAATAATTCGGGCACGGCCGAAGCAAACATCGAGCACGGTCTAAATATACCTCGAGCACGGTCGAAACATACCTCGAGCACGGTCAAAACCTACCTAGAACGCGGTCAAAACAGTTCGAGCAGGGTCGAAACACACCCCGAGCACGGTCGAAACATAGCTCGATCTCGTCGAAAGATACCTCGAGCTCATTCGAGCACGGTCGAAACATACCTCGGGCACAGTCAAAATGTACCTCGAGCACAATCAAAATATACCTCGAGCACGGTCGAAACATAGCTCGATCTCGTCGAAAGATACCTCGAGCTCATTCGAGCACGGTCGAAACATAGCTTAGGCACGACTGAAACATAAATCGAGCACGACCGAAGCAAACCTCGAGCACGGTCTAAGCATATCTCCAGTACGGACAAAACATACCTGAGCAAATTCTAAAAATACCACTAGGATGGTCTGAACATAACTTGATCTCGTCGAAACATAACTCGAGCTTGTTCGAGCACGTCGAAACATATCTAGAGCACGACTGAAACATAAATCGAGCACGGCCGAAACAAACCTCGAGCACGGTCGAAACAAACCTCTAGCATGGTCGAAACATGCCTCTAGCACGGTCGAAAAATACCTAGAGCACGGTCGAAACAGTTCGAGCAGGGTCGAAACAAATCTAACGCAAGATTAAAACACAAATTGAGCACGGTCGAAACAAAAATCGAGCAAGGTCGAAACATACCTCGAGCACAGTCAAAATATACCTCGAGCACGGTCAAAACATAGCTCAAGCTCGTCAAACCAAACCTCGAGCTCAATCGAGCACGGTCGAATTATACCTCGAGCACTGTCGAAACATATCTCGAGCACGGTCGAAAACTACCTAGAGCGCGGTCAAAACAGTTCGAGCAGGGTCGAAACACACCCCGATCACGGTGGAAACATAGCTCGATCTCGTCGAAACATACCTCCAGTAGCGAAAAAACAAACCTCGAGCAAGTTCTAAAAAAACCACGAGCACGGTCGGAACATAGCTTGATCTCGTTGAAACATACCTCGAACTCGTTCGAGCACGCTCGAAAATACCTAGAGCGCGACTGAAACATAAATCGAGCGCGGCCGAAACAAACCTCGAGCACGGTCGCAACACATCTCGAGGACAGTCAAAACATACATCGAGCATGGTCGAAACATACCTAGAGCACGGTCGAAACAGTTCAAACAGGGTCGAAACTTATCCCGATCACGCTCGAAACATACCTCGGGCACAGTCAAAATGTACCCCGAGCACAATCAAAATATACCTCGAGCACGGTCGGAACATAGCTCGATCTCGTCGAAAGATACCTCGCGCTCGTTCGAGCACGCTCGAAACATATCTAGAGCACGACTGAAACATAAATCGAGCATGGCCGAAACAAACCTCAAGCACGGTCGAAAAAAACCTCTAGCACGGTCGAAACATGCCTCTAGCACGGTCGACAAATACCAAGAGCACGGTCGAAACAGTTCGAGCAGGGTTGAAGTTTACCCAATCACGGTCGAAACATACCTCGAGCATGGTCAAAACATACCTCGAGCACGGTCGAAACATAGCTCAAGCTCGTCAAAACATACCTCGAGTTCATTCGAGCACGGTCGAATTATACCTGAAGCACGACTGAAAAATAATTCGGGCACGGCCGAAGCAAACATCGAGCACGGTCTAAATATACCTCGAGCACGGTCGAAACATACCTCGAGCACGGTCAAAACCTACCTAGAACGCGGTCAAAACAGTTCGAGCAGGGTCGAAACACACCCCGAGCACGGTCGAAACATAGCTCGATCTCGTCGAAAGATACCTCGAGCTCATTCGAGCACGGTCGAAACATAGCTTAGGCACGACTGAAACATAAATCGAGCACGACCGAAGCAAACCTCGAGCACGGTCTAAGCATATCTCCAGTACGGACAAAACATACCTGAGCAAATTCTAAAAATACCACTAGGATGGTCTGAACATAACTTGATCTCGTCGAAACATAACTCGAGCTTGTTCGAGCACGTCGAAACATATCTAGAGCACGACTGAAACATAAATCGAGCACGGCCGAAACAAACCTCGAGCACGGTCGAAACAAACCTCTAGCATGGTCGAAACATGCCTCTAGCACGGTCGAAAAATACCTAGAGCACGGTCGAAACAGTTCGAGCAGGGTCGAAACAAATCTAACGCAAGATTAAAACACAAATTGAGCACGGTCGAAACAAAAATCGAGCAAGGTCGAAACATACCTCGAGCACAGTCAAAATATACCTCGAGCACGGTCAAAACATAGCTCAAGCTCGTCAAACCAAACCTCGAGCTCAATCGAGCACGGTCGAATTATACCTCGAGCACTGTCGAAACATATCTCGAGCACGGTCGAAAACTACCTAGAGCGCGGTCAAAACAGTTCGAGCAGGGTCGAAACACACCCCGATCACGGTGGAAACATAGCTCGATCTCGTCGAAACATACCTCCAGTAGCGAAAAAACAAACCTCGAGCAAGTTCTAAAAAAACCACGAGCACGGTCGGAACATAGCTTGATCTCGTTGAAACATACCTCGAACTCGTTCGAGCACGCTCGAAAAATACCTAGAGCGCGACTGAAACATAAATCGAGCGCGGCCGAAACAAACCTCGAGCACGGTCAAAACATACATCGAGCATGGTCGAAACATACCTAGAGCACGGTCGAAACAGTTCAAACAGGGTCGAAACTTATCCCGATCACGGTCGAAACATACCTCGGGCACAGTCAAAATGTACCCCGAGCACAATCAAAATATACCTCGAGCACGGTCGGAACATAGCTCGATCTCGTCGAAAGATACCTCGCGCTCGTTCGAGCACGCTCGAAACATATCTAGAGCACGACTGAAACATAAATCGAGCATGGCCGAAACAAACCTCAAGCACGGTCAAAAAAAACCTCTAGCACGGTCGAAACATGCCTCTAGCACGGTCGACAAATACCAAGAGCACGGTCGAAACAGTTCGAGCAGGGTTGAAGTTTACCCAATCACGGTCGAAACATACCTCGAGCATGGTCAAAACATACCTCGAGCACGGTCGAAACATAGCTCAAGCTCGTCAAAACATACCTCGAGTTCATTCGAGCACGGTCGAATTATACCTGAAGCACGACTGAAAAATAATTCGGGCACGGCCGAAGGAAACATCGAGCACGGTCTAAATATACCTCGAGCACGGTCGAAACATACCTCGAGCACGGTCAAAACCTACCTAGAACGCGGTCAAAACAGTTCGAGCAGGGTCGAAACACACCCCGATCACGGTGGAAACATAGCTAGATCTCGTCGAAACATACCTCCATTAGGGACAATACATACCTCGAGCATGTTCCTAAAAAAACACGAGCACTGTCGGAACATAGCTCGATCTCGTCGAAACATATCTCGCGCTCATTCGAGCACGCTCGTGACATACCTCGAGCACGACTGAAACATAATTCGAGCACTGTCGAAACAAACCTCGAGCACGGTCTAAACATACCTCGAGTACGGTCAAAACCTACCTAGAACACGGTCGAAACAACTCGAGCAGGGTTGAAATTTACCCCGATGTTGGTCGAAACATTCTTCAAACATGGTCAAAACATACCTCGAGCACAATCAAAATATACCTCGAGCATAGTCGAAACATAGCTCAAGGTCGTCAAAACATACCTCGAGCTCATTCCAGCACGGTCGAAGCATGCCTGAAGCACGACTGAAAGTTAATTTGAGCACTGCCGAAGCAAACCTCGAGCACGGTCTAAAGATACCTCGAGCACAGTCTAAACATACATCGAGCATGATCGAAACCTACCTAGAACGCGGTCAAAACATTTCGAGCAGGGTCGAAACACACCCCGATCACGGTGGAAACATAGCTCGATCTCGTCGAAACATACCTCCAGTAGGGACAATACATACCTCCAGCAAGTTCCTAAGATACCACGAGCACTGTCGGACCATAGCTCGATCTCGTCGAAATATACCTCGCGCTCATTCGAGCACGCTCGTGACATACCTAGAGCACGACTGAAACATAATTCGAGCACGGCCGAAACAAATCTCGAGCACGGTCGAAAAAAACCTCTAGCGAGGTCAAACATGCCTCTAGCACGGTCGACAAATACCAAGAGCACGGTCGAAACAGTTCGAGCAGGGTCGAAGTTTACCCAATCACGGTCGAAACATACCTCGAGCATGATCAAAACATACCTCGAGCACGGTCGAAACATAGCTCAAGCTCGTCGAAATATACCTCGCGCTCTTTCGAGCACGCTCGTGACATACCTAGAGCACGACTGAAACATAATTCGAGCACGGCCGAAACAAATCTCGAGCACGGTTGAAACAAACCTCTAGCACGGTCGAAACATACCTCAAGCACGGCGAAAAAAACCTAGAACACTATCGAAACAACTCGAGCAGGGTAGAAATTTACCCCGATGTTGGTCGAAACATACCTGGAGCATGGTCAAAACATACCTCGAGCAACTTCAAAATATACCTCGAGCATGGTCAAAACATAGCTCAAGGTCGTCAAAACATACCTCGAGATCATTCCAGCACGGTCGAAACATACCTCGAGCACGACTGAAACATAATTCGAGCACTGTCGAAACAAACCTCGAGCACGGTCTAAACATACCTCGAGTACGGTCAAAACCTACCTAGAACACGGTCGAAACAACTCGAGCAGGGTTGAAATTTACCCCGATGTTGGTCGAAACATTCTTCAAACATGGTCAAAACATACCTCGAGCACAATCAAAATATACCTCGAGCATAGTCGAAACATAGCTCAAGGTCGTCAAAACATACCTCGAGCTCATTCCAGCACGGTCGAAGCATACCTGAAGCACGACTGAAAGTTAATTTGAGCACTGCCGAAGCAAACCTCGAGCACGGTCTAAAGATACCTCGAGCACAGTCTAAACATTCATCGAGCACGATCGAAACCTACCTAGAACGCGGTCAAAACATTTCGAGCAGGGTCGAAACACACCCCGATCACGGTGGAAACATAGCTCGATCTCGTCGAAACATACCTCCAGTAGGGACAATACATACCTCGAGCAAGTTCCTAAGATACCACGAGCACTGTCGGACCATAGCTCGATCTCGTCGAAATATACCTCGCGCTCATTCGAGCACGCTCGTGACATACCTAGAGCACGACTGAAACATAAATCGATCACGGCCGAAACAAATCTCGAGCACGGTTGAAACAAACCTCTAGCACGGTCGAAACATACCTCTAGCACGGCGAAAAATACCTAGAACACTATCGAAACAACTCGAGCAGGGTAGAAATTTACCCCGATGTTGGTCGAAACATACCTGGAGCATGGTCAAAACATACCTCGAGCAACTTCAAAATATACCTCGAGCATGGTCGAAACATAGCTCAAGGTCGTCAAAACATACCTCGAGCTCATTCCAGCACGGTCGAAACATACCTGAAGCACGACTGAAACTTAATTTGAGCACGGCCGAAGCAAACCTCGAGCACGGTCTAAACATACCTCGAGCACAGTCTAAACATACATCGAGCACGATCGAAACCTACCTAGAACGCGGTCAAAACAGTTCGAGTAGGGTCGAAACACACCCCGATCACGGTGGAAACATAGCTCGATCTCGTCGAAACATACCTCCAGTAGGAACAATACATACCTCGAGCAAGTTCCTAAGATACCACGAGCACTGTCGGACCATAGCTCGATCTCGTCGAAATATACCTCGCGCTCATTCGAGCACGCTCGTGACATACCTAGAGCACGACTGAAAATATTTCGAGCACGGCCGAAACAAATCTCGAGCACGGTCGAAACAAACCTCTAGCACGGTCGAAGCATACCTCTAGCACGGCGAAAAATACCTAGAACACTATCGAAACAACTCGAGCAGGGTAGAAATTTACCCCGATGTTGGTCGAAACATACCTCGAGCATGGTCAAAACATACCTCGAGCAACTTCAAAATATACCTCGAGCATGGTCGAAACATAGCTCAAGGTCGTCAAAACATACCTCGAGCTCATTCCAGCACGGTCGAAACATACCTGAAGCACGACTGAAACTTAATTTGAGCACGGCCGAAGCAAACCTCGAGCACGGTCTAAACATACCTCGAGCACAGTCTAAACATACATCGAGCACGATCGAAACCTACCTAGAACGCGGTCAAAACAGTTCGAGCAGGGTCGAAACACACCCCGATCACGGTGAAAACATAGCTCGATCTCGTCGAAACATACCTCCAGTAGGGACAATACATACCTCGAGCAAGTTCCTAAGATACCACGAGCACTGTGGGACCATAGCTCGATCTCGTCGAAACATACCTCGTGCTCGTTCGAGCACGCTCGAAACATATCTAGAGCACGACTGAAACATAAATCGATCACGGCCGAAACAAACCTCGAGCACGGTCGGAACAAACCTCTAGCACGGTCGAAACATGCCTCTAGCACGGTCGAAAAATACCTAGAGCACGGTCGAAACAGTTCGAGCAGGGTCGAAACAAATCTAACGCAAGATTAAAACACAAATCGAGCACGGTCGAAACAAAAATCGAGCAAGGTCGAAACATATATCGAGCTCGGTCAAAACATACCTCGAGCACGGTTAAGCACGGTCGAAAAATACCTCGAGCACGGTGGAA
The DNA here is from genome assembly GCF_963678635.1 of Symsagittifera roscoffensis. Lineage (NCBI taxonomy): Eukaryota > Metazoa > Xenacoelomorpha > Acoela > Convolutidae > Symsagittifera > Symsagittifera roscoffensis. The sequence goes on from NC_087068.1 coordinate 47,964,116, forward strand.
ATATACCTAGAGCGCAGTCGAAACAGTTCGAGCAGGGTCGAAACACACTCCGATCACGGTCGAAACATAGCTCGATCTCGTCGAAACATACTTCCAGTACGAACAAACCATACCTCGAGCAAGTTCTCAAAATACATCGAGCACAGTCAAAATATATCTCGAGCACGCCCAAAAAATAGCTCAAGCTCATCAAAACATACCTAGAGCACGACTGAAACATAATTCGAGCACGGCCGAAACAAACCTCGAGCACGGTCAAAACATATCTCGAGCACGGTCAAAACATACCTAGAGCACGGTCAAAACAGTTCGAGCAGGGTCGAAACACACCCCGACCCGATTACGGTCGAAACATAGCGCGATCTAGTCAAAACATACCTACAGTAGGAACAAACATACATCGAGCAAGTTCTCAAAATACTTGGAGCACGGACAAAATTTATCTCGAGCACGGCCAAAAAAAAGCTCAAGTTCTTCAAAATATACCTCGAGCTCGTTCGAGAACGTTCGAAACATACCTAGAGCAGGACTAAAACATAATTCGAGCACGGCCGAAACAAACCTCGAGCACGGTCAAAACATATCTCGAGCACGGTCAAAACATACCTAGAGCACGGTCAAAACAGTTCGAGCAGGTCGAAACACACCCCGACCCGATCACGGTCGAAACGTAGCTCGATCTAGTCGAAACATACCTCCAGTACGAACAAAACATACCTCGATTAAGTTCTCAAAATACATTGAGCACAGTCAAAATTTATCTCGAGCACGGCCAAAAAATAGCTCAAGCTCGTCAAAACATACCTCGAGCTCATTCGAGCACGGTCGAAATATACGTGAAGCACGACTGAAAAATAATTCGGGCACGGCCGAAGCAAACATCGAGCACGGTCTAAGTATACCTCAAGCACGGTCAAAACCTACCTAGAACGCGGTCAAAACAGTTCGAGCAGGGTCGAAACACACCCCGATTACGGTCGAAACGTAGCTGGGTCTCGTCGAAACATACCTCCAGTACGAACACAACATATCTCAAGCAAGTTTCAAAAACACATCGATCACAGTCAAAATATATCGCGAGCACGGCCGAAACATAGCTTAAGGTCGTCAAAACATACCTCGAGCTCATTCGAGCACGGTCGAAAATTACCTGAAGCACGACTGAAACTTAACTTGAGCACGGCCGAAGCAAACCTCGAGCACGGTCTAAACATACCTCGCGTACGTTCGAAACCTACCTAGAACGCGGTCAAAACAGTTCGAGTAGGGTTGAAACACACACCGATCACGATGGAAGCATAGCTCGATCTCGTCGAAACATACCTCCAGTAGGGACAATATATACCTCGAGCAAGTTCCTAAAATACAACGAGCAGAGTCGGAACGTAGCTCGATCTCGTCAAAACTTAGCTCGCGCTGCTTTGAACACGCTCGAAACATACCTAGAGCACGACTGAAACATAATTAGAAGACGGCCGAAACAAACCTCGAGCACGGTCGAACTAAATCTCTAGCACGGTCAAAACATACCTCGAGCACGGTCGAAACATACCTAGAGAACGGTCGAAACATTTCGAACAGGGTCGAAACTTACCCCGATCATGGTCGAAACATACCTCGAGCACAGTCAAAACATACCTCGAGCGCAGTCAAAATGTACCTCGAGCACGGTCAATACAGTTCGAGCAGGGTCGAAATACACCCCGATCACGTTAGAACTATAGCTCGATCTCGTCGAAACATACCTCTAGTAGGGACAATACAAACCTCGAGCAAGTTCCTAAAGTACCACGAGCACGGTCGGAACATAGCTCGACCTCGTCAAAACATACCTCGCGCTCATTCAAGCACGCTCGAAACATACCTAGAGCACGACTGAAACAGAATTCGAAGACGACCGAAACAAAACTCGAGCAGGGTGAAAGCATACCTCGAGCACGGTCAAAATATACCTAGAGCACGGTCGAAACAGTTCAAGCAGGGTCGAAACTTACCACGATCGCGGTCGAAACATACCTCGAGCACAGTCAAAACATACCACGAGCACAGTCAAAAAATACCTCGAGCACGGAAAAAACTTAGCTCGATCTCGTCGAAACATACCTCTAGTAGGGACAATACAAACCTCGAGCAAGTTCCTAAAGTACCACGAGCACGGTCAGAATATAGCTCGATCTCGTCGAAACATGCCTCGCGCTCATTCAAGCACGCTCGAAACATACCTAGAGCACGACTGAAACATAATTCGAAGACGGCCGAAACAAACCTCGAGCACGGTCGCAACACATCTCGAGGACAGTCAAAACATACATCGAGCATGGTCGAAACATACCTAGAGCACGGTCGAAACATACCTCGAGCACGGTCAAAAGAAAACTCAAGCACAGCAAAATATACCTCGAGCACGGTCAAAACATAGCTCAAGCTCGTCAAAACATACCTCGAGCACGGTTAAGCACGGTAGAAAAATACATCGAGCACGGTCGAAGCATACCTCGAGCACAGTGAAAACATACCTCGAGCACAGTCAAAATATACCTCGAGCACGGTCAAAACTTAGCTCAAGCTCTTCGAAATATAATTCGAGCTCATTTGAGCACGATGGAAACATATCTGAAGCACGACTGAATCACAATTCGAGTACGGCCGAAACAAACCTCGAGCACGGTCGAAACATAACTCGACCACGGTCGAAACAAACATCAAGCACGGTCGAAGCATATATAGAGCGCGGTCGAAACAGTTCGAGCAGGGTCGAAACTTAGCTCGATCTTGTCGAAACAGACCTCCAAAACGGACAAAACATACCTCGAGCAAATTTTTAAAATATCACGAGCACGGTCGGAATATAGCTTGATCTCGTCAAAACATAACTCGAGCTCTTCGAGCATGTTCGAAACAACCCTAGATGCGAAATAAAACATAATTCGAAGACGGCCCAAACAAACCTCGAGCACGGTCGAAGCATACCTCGAGCACAGTGAAAACATACCTCGAGCACAGTCAAAGCATACCTCGAGCACAGTAAAAACTTAGCTCAAGCTCTTCGAAACATAATTCAAGCTCATTCGAGCACGATGGAAACATATCTGAAGCATGGCCGAATCATAATTTGAGCATGGCCGTAACAGACCTCCAGTACGGACAAAACATACCTCGAGCAAATTTTAAAAATACCAGGAGCACGTTCGGAATATACCTCGATCTCGTCGATTCATAACTCGAGCTCTTCGAACATGTTCGAAACAAACCTAGATGCGAAATGAAACATAATTCGAGCACGACCGAAACAAAGCTCGAGCACAGTCGAAACAAACCTCGAGCACGGTTGAGCACGGTCAAAACATACCTCGAGCACAGTCAAAACATAGCTCAAGCTCCTTGAAACATACCTAGAGCTCATTCGAGCTCGGTCAAAACATACATGAAGCACGACTTTAACATAACTCGAAAACGGTCGAAACATACCTCGAGCGCAGTCAAAATGTACCTCGAGCACGGTCAAAACAGTTCGAGCAGGGTCGAAACACACCCCGATCACGTTGGAAACATAGCTCGATCTCGTCGAAACATACCTCTAGTAGGGACAATACATACCTCGAGCAAGTTCCTAAAGTACCACGAGAACGGTCGGAACATAGCTCGACCTCGTCAAAACATACCTCGCCCTCATTCAAGCACGCTCGAAAAATACCTAGAGCACGACTGAAACATAATTCGAAGACGGCCGAAACATTCCTCGAGCACGGCCGAAAGAAACCTCGAGCACGGTGAAAGCATACCTCGAGCACAGTCGAAACATACCTCGAGCACGGTCAAACTTAGCTCAAGCTCGTCGAAACATAATTCGAGCTCATTCGAGCACGATGGAAACATATCTGAAGCATGACTGAAGCATAAATCGAGCACGGCCGAAACAAACCTCGAGCACGGTCGAAACACACCTCGAGCACGGTCGAAACATAACTCGAGCACGGTCGAAACAAACATCGAGCGCGGTCGAGGCATACATGAAGCGTGGTCGAAACAGTTCGAGCAGGGTCGAAACATAGCTCAAGCTCCTTGAAACTTACCTAGAGCTCATTTGAGCTCGGTCAAAATATACCTGAAGCACGACTTTAACATAACTCGAGCACGGTAGAAATATACCTCGAGCACGGTCAAAATATACGTCGAGCGCGGTCGAAACCGTTCAAACAGGAAAGAAACACACCCCAATCTCGGTCGAAACATAGACCGATCTCGTCGAAACGTACTTCCAGTAGGAACAAAACATACCTCGAGCAAATTTTTAAAATACCTCGAGCACGGTCGAAACATAGCTCAAGCTCGTCGAAACAAACCTAGAGCTCCTTCGAGCACAGTCAAAATATACCTGAAGCAAGATTCGAGCTCGGCCGAAACAAACCTCGAGCACGGTCAAAACATACCTCGAGCACGGTCAAAACATAGCTCAATCTCGTCGAAACATACCTCGCGCTTGTTCGAGCACGCTCGAAACATACCTAGAGCACGACTGAAACATAATTCGAGCATGGCCGAAACACACCTCGAGCACGGTCAAAACATACCTCGAGCACGGCCAAAACATACCTAGAGCACGGTCAAAACAGTTCGAGCAGAGTCAAAGTTCATCCCGATCACGGTCGAAACATACCTCGAGCACGATCAAAAGATACCTCGAGCACGGTTAAGCACGGTCGAAAACTACCTCGAGCACGGTGGAAATATACCTAGAGCACGATCGAAACAGTTCGAGCAGGGTCGAAACACAACCCGATCACGGTCAAAACATAGCGCGGTCTCGTCGAAATATACCTCCTGTACGAATACAATATACCTCGAGCAAGTTCTAAAAATACATCGAGCACAGTCAAAATATACCTCGAGCACGGTCGAAACATAGCTCAAGCTCGTCAAAAGATACCTCGAGCACGCTTAAGCACGGTCGAAAAACACCTCGAGCACGGTGGAAATATACCTAGAGCGCGGTCGAAACATTTCGAGCAGGGTCGAAACACACCCCGATCACAGTCGAAACATAGCTCGGTCTCGTCGAAACATACCTCCAGTACGAACACAACATACCTCGAGCAAGTTCTAAAAACACATCGAGCACAGTCAAAATATATCTCGAGCACGGCCGAAACATAGCTCAAGCTAGTTCGAGTAAGCTCGAAACATACCTAGAGCACAACTGAAACACAAATCGAGCACGGTCGAAAGAAACCTCGAGCACGGTCAAAACATACCTCGAGCACGGTCAAAACAAACCTAGAGCACGGTCGAAATAGTTCGAGCAGAGTCAAAATTCACCCCGATCACGGTCGAAACATACCTCGAGCACGGTCAAAAAAGTCAAGCACAGTCAAAATATACCTCGAGCACGGTCAAAACATAGCTCAAGCTCGTCAAAACATAGCTCGAGCACGGTTAAGCACGGTCGAAAAATACCTCGAGCACGGTGGAAATATACATAGAGCGCAGTCGAAACAGTTCGAGCAGGGTCGAAACACACCCCGATCACGGTCGAAACGTAACTCGATCTCATCGAAACATACCTCCTGTACGAACAAACAATACCTCGAGCAAGTTCTCAAAATACATCGAGCACAGTCAAAATATATCTCGAGCACGGCCAAAAAATAGCTCAAGCTCGTCGCAACATACCTCGAGCTCGTTCGAGCACGTTCGAAAGATACCTAGAGCACGACTGAAACATATTTCGAGCACGGCCGAAACAAACCTCGAGCACGGTCAAAACATACCTCGAGCACGGTCAAAACATACCTAGAGCATGGTCGAAACAGTTTGAGCAGAGTCAAAACTCACCCCGATCACGGTCGAAACATACCTCGAGCACGGTCAAAAGAAAACTCAAGCACAGCAAAATATACCTCGAGCACGGTCAAAACATAGCTCAAGCTCGTCAAAACATACCTCGAGCACGGTTAAGCACGGTAGAAAAATACCTCGAGCACGGTGGAAATATACCTAGAGCGCAGTCGAAACAGTTCGAGCAGGGTCGAAACACACCCCGATCACGGTCGAAACATAGCTCGATCTCGTCAAAACATACTTCCAGTACGAACAAACCATACCTCGAGCAAGTTCTCAAAATACATCGAGCACAGTCAAAATATATCTCGAGCACGGCCAAAAAATAGCTCAAACTCGTCAAAACATACCTAGAGCACGACTGAAACATAATTCGAACACGGCCGAAACAAACCTCAAGCACGGTCAAAACATATCTCGAGCACGGTCAAAACATACCTAGAGCACGGTCAAAACAGTTCGAGCAGGGTCGAAACACACCAGGACCCGATCACGGTCGAAACATAGCTAGATCTAGTCGAAACAGACCTACAGTAGGAACAAACATACATCGAGCAAGTTCTCAAAATACTTCGAGCACAGACAAAATTTATCTCGAGCACGGCCGAAAAATAGCTCAAGCTCTTCAAAATATACCTGGAGCTCGTTCGAGGACGTTCGAAACATACCTAGAGCACGACTGAAACATAATTCGAGCACGGCCGAAACAAACCTCGAGCACGGTCAAAACATATCTCGAGCACGGTCAAAACATACCTAGAGCACGGTCAAAACAGTTCGAGCAGGGTCGAAACACACCCCGACCCTATCACGGTCAAAACATACCTCCAGTACGAACAAAACATACCTCGATTAAGTTCTCAAAATACATCGAGCACAGTCAAAATTTATCTCGAGCACGGCCGAAAAAAAGCTCAAGCTCGTCGAAACAGACCTCGAGCTCGTTGGAGCACGTTCGAAACATACCTAGAGCACGACTGAAACATAATTCGAGCACGGCCAAAATAAACCTCGAGCACGGTCAAAACTTATCTCGAGCACTGTCAAAACAGTTCGAGCAGGGTGGAAACAATTCGAGCAGGGTCGAAACACACCCCGGCCCGATCACGGTCGAAACATAGCTCGATCTAGTCCAAACATACCTCCAGTACGAACAAAACATACATCGAGCAAGTTCTCAAAATACTTCGAGCACAGACAAAATATATCTCGAGCACGGCCGAAAAATAGCTCAAGCTCGTCGAAACATAGCTCGAGCTCGTTCGAGCACGTTCGAAACATACCTAGAGCACGACTGAAACATAATTCGAGTACGACCGAAACAAACCTCGAGCACGGTCAAAACATATCTCGAGCACGGTCAAAACATACCTAGAGCACAGTCGAAACAGTTCGAGCAGGGTCGAAACACACACCGACCCGATCACGGTCGAAACGTAGCTCGATCTAGTCGAAACATACCTCCAGTACGAACAAAACATACATCGAGCAAGTTCTAAAAATACCTCGAGCATGGTGAAAACATAGCTCAAGCTCGGCCGAAAACTAGCTCAAGCTCGTCGAATCATACCTCGAGCTCGTTCGAGCACGTTCGAAACATACCTTGAGCACGACTGAAAAATAAATCGAGCACAAGCGAAACAAACCTCGAGCACGGTTAAAACATATCTCGAGCATGGTCAAAACATACCTAGAGCACGGTCGAAACAGTTCGAGCAGAGTCGAAACAGTTAGAGCCGGGTCAAAACACACCCCGACCCGATCACTGTCGAAACATAGCTCGATCTAAATACCTCGACAAAAAATACCTCGAGCAAGTTCTCAAAATACTTCGAGCACAGTCAAAAAATATCTCGAGCACGGCCGAAAAATAGCTCAAGCTCGTCGAAACATACCTCGAGTTTGTTCGAGCACGTTCGAAACATACCTAGAGCACGACTGAAACATAATTCGAGCACGGCCGAAACAAACCTCGAGCACGGTCAAAATATATCTCGAGCAGGGTCAAAACATTTCTAGAGCACGGTCGAAACAGTTCGAGCAGGGTCGAAAAACACCCCGACCCGATCACGGTCGAAACGTAGCTCGATCTAGTCGAAACATACTTCCAGTACGAAAAAAACATACCTCGAGCACAGACAAAATATACCTCGAGTACGGTTGAAACATAGCTCAAGCTCGTCAAAAAATACCTCGAGCACGGTTAAGCACGGTCGAAACACACCCCGATCACGGTCGAAACATAGCTCGATCTCGCCGAAACATACCTCCAGTACAAACAAAATAATACCTCGAGCAATTTCTAAAAATACCTCGAGCACGGTCGAAACATAGCTCGATCCCGTCGAAACCTACCTCGAGCTCGTCCGAGCACGTTCGAAACATGCCTAGAGCACGACTGAAACATAAATCGAGCACGGCCGAAACAAACCTAGAACACGGTCAAAACATACTCGAGCATCGTCAAAATATACCTCGAGCACGGTGGAAACATAGCTCAAGCTCGTCAAAACATACCTCGAGCACAATCAAAGTATACCTCGAGCAGGGTCGAAACATACTTAAAGCACGGTCGAAACAGTTCAAGCACGGTCAAAACATACCTCGAGCAAGGTCGAAACTTAGCTCAAGCTCGTCAAAACATACCTCCAGCACGGTTGAGCACGGTCGAAACATACCTGGAGCACGATTGAAGTATAAACCGAGCACGTTCGAAACAAAATTCGAGCACGGTCGAAACATACTTAGATCACTGTGAAGCTTTATCTCGACCACGGTCGAAACATAACTCGAGCTCTTCTAAACATACCTGGAGCACAATTGAAATATAAGTCGAGCACAATCGAGCACAATCGAATCATACCTAGAGCACGACTGAAACATAATTCGAGCACGACAGAAACAAACCTCGAGAACGGTCGAAACAAACCTCTAGCATGGTCGAAACATACCTCGAGCACGGTCGAAACATACCTAGAGCACGGTCGAAACATAGCTCGAGCTCTTCGAAACATACCTGGAGCACCATTGAAAAAATATAATTCGAAAACGGTCGAAACATACATCGAGCACAGTCAAAATATACCTCGAGCACGGTCGAAACATTCTAGAGCACGGTCGAAACATACCTAGAGCACGGTCGAAACATAGCTTAAGCTCGTCAAAACATTCCTCACGCTTGATTGAAAAATAAGTCGAACACGGTCGAAACATACATAGAACACGACTGAAACATAATTCGAGCACGACCGAAACAATATTCGAGAACGGTCGAAACAAATCTCTAGCGCGGTCGAAACATACCTCGAGCACGGTCGAAACATACCTAGAGCACGACTAAAACGTTATTCGAGCACGGCCTAAACAAAACTCGAGAACGGTCGAAACAAACCTCGAGCACGGTCGAAACATACCTCGAGCACGGTCGAAACATACCTAGAGCACGGTCGAAACATACCTAGAGCACGACTGAAACATTGTTCGAGCACGGCAGAAACATAATTCGACCACGGCCGAAACAAACTTCAAGAACGGTCGAAACAAACTTCGAGCACGGTCGAAACTTACCTAAAGCACGGTCGAAACAGTTCGAGCACGGCCAAAACATACCTCGAACCCAGTAAAAATCTACCCGAGCAAAGTCAAAACATAGCTTAAGCTCGTCAAAACAAACCTCGAACACGGTGGAAACATACCTAGAGCACGACTGAAACATAATTCGAGCACGGTCTAAACAGTTCGAGCACGGTCAAAACATACCTCGAGCACGGTTGTGCAAAACCAAAGCATACCTCGAGCACGATTGAAATGCAAGTCAAACAGGGTCGAAACAAACCTCGAGCACGGTCGAAACATAATAGAGCACTGTCAAACTCTACCTCGAGCACGGCCAAAACATACCTCGAACCCAGTAAAAATCTACCCGAGCAAAGTCAAAACATAGCTTAAGCTCGTCAAAACAAACCTCGAACACGGTGGAAACATACCTAGAGCACGACTGAAACATAATTCGAGCACGGTCTAAACAGTTCGAGCACGGTCAAAACATACCTCGAGCACGGTTGTGCAAAACCAAAGCATACCTCGAGCACGATTGAAATGCAAGTCAAACAGGGTCGAAACAAACCTCGAGCACGGTCGAAACATAATAGAGCACTGTCAAACTCTACCTCGAGCACGGTCAAAACATACCTCGAGCACGGTTGTGCAAAACCAAAGCATACCTCGAGCACGATTGAAATGCAAGTCAAACAGGGTCGAAACAAACCAGGAGCACGGTCGAAACATACCTAGAGCACCGTCAAACTCTACATCGAGCACGGTCGAAACATAGCTCAAGTTCTTCGAAATATACTTCGAGCACGGTCGAGGACGCACGAAACAAACCTTAAGCATATTTCGAGCATGGTCGAAACAAACTTCGAGCTTGGTCGAAACATACTTCGAGCATGGTCAAAACAAACCTAGAGCACGGTCGAAATATACCTAGAGCACGGTCCAGCACCTTCGAAACATACATCGAGCATTGTCAAAATTCATATGCTGCACGGTTGAAACATAGCTCGAGCTCATCGAATATACCTCGAGCACGACTGACGACTGAGCAGGACCGAAACATACCTGGAGCACGATTGAAATAAAAATCGATCACGGTCGAAACAGGCATCATGCACGGTTGAAACATACCTCGAGCACGGTCGGAACATACCTAGAGCTTGGTCTAGCACGTTCGAATCATACCACTTTATCAATTACCTTGGGGCCAAAAATATAAATTGTTTTTCTGATTTTTTTAAAGTTTGCGGTACCGTTTTTACAAATCGAACACTTCAAAGGAAGATCAAACACAATCGGCAAAACTTTGCTAAAACTAACTCATCACGGTCTAAATTTGTGAACTCAGAGCTATATAATGGAACCTGATCTAAACTATATTTTATGATTGGATAAATTAGATATTTTACCACTGTAAAGTATTTAATATTAACCAATCAGGATCCATCTAACTAACAACCCACTTATTTGTAAGTGCTGAAATTACTTGTAATTTCAGCACCAGAGAGATTTGAATTTAACTTAGAAATTAGTTGCCTCTCCAAGAGAACTTCAGCAGCCGCAACAAACCAGTATACCCTAGATCTATTTAGCCTAGCAGAGACTAGTTAAACACCCTGAGACTAGAAAGTATAAGAGTAAGATTAGGATCGGTATTAGACTAAGAAGTTGCACGAATCTATCCGGCCGAAAATAAGATAGCGTGACGAGCAGACGGTGTACCCTATCCGAAATCACTCTATGAGTTAACCACAACGGGCATAACTCATCTGGTGCGAACAAAAGTCTCGAATAAGACCTTAATAGCTTAGATTTAACCAAAAATAGATTAGAATTTAGACAAAACATTTTTAAAATGTTATGCGATAACAATTTAATCGAAATGTCTCTACGACTCAATAGATCAGAGCCGATATTCCGAACGATAACAGAACTACCCGGAATTGTAAGAAGACCTCGAACAAGAGACGACATACGACAAAGTAGAAACTAACCATATAGTTTTATGATTGTACGGCAAAAGCCAACACAAACTTTTATATTTAGAATCTTATTACCAATGAATTTAGATTTTCATTTGCAAACATAAAATTTTGAAGTCAATCTTCATGATCATTTCAGGCGCTAAACAAAATTATTAATTTACAATAACGATTGATCAAAACTTCTGCAGTCTTATATAAAACATGTTTGAAAAAAATTTATTGAAAATCAAAATAAAAATTAGTAGAATGACAATAAATTGTTAGTAATCATAAAATCATCTGTTGTCCCAGCTTCATCACCTAAACATAACAGCAATCATAAGCTCACTAATATCATTAAAAAACTAAATCTTTTTCTTAAACAAATTATATTCACTTAATTTTAAAATTAGATCATCAAGGCTTATCCTTGGATCTTAATAAATTTTCTATTTCATTAAATTTAAAACCTGATCATCAAGGCTTATCCTTGGATCAAAAAGAACAATTTTGTTCTCACCCACCTACTTAACAAGTGTTTAACGACCTCAAACGTCGATTCACTATCCAACCCTTCCAAAAAATAACCCAAGACTAATAGAATTTTTCAACAAAACTAACCATTTAAAATTAGGATAAACAGTGAAGAACTTCGGTTATTCATCCTTCACTTGAACCCTCCTCTTACCAGACCCAGGATAAATCTTAGACTTAGTAAGTTTAAAATAGTATCTAACGAACTACTTGCGTTCTAATTATACCTGAACCTTGTGGATCGATTTACTATTCTCCAACCCTTGAAAACAATCACTACCCCTAAGTAAGATTAAGTAAGTTAACACCTTAGCTTAGACTAGCCACGAGAAAGTAAAAAATCATTCTTCGGAATCGATATACTTTTCTCTCCAACCCTGAACAAAAAGACCCAGGTTAAGCTAACCAAAAAATCGTAAGGACTAACAGTCTAAGAAAATAGAAAACACCTAACAACTTTTTGCATCCTTCATCCTAAACCTTATGTCATTGAAAAATCTAGGAAATAAACAAACAATCGTTTTACACAACTGTGAGATAGATAACCAAAAATACGATCTTGTAATCACACCTCATACACAAACAGTTGGATAGATTAGAACAAAACGACTAACAACAAAAAGAAAAACAATAAACAAACAAAAACAAATCACACGAAAAAGATTTTCAAAAAATAGAAACGCATTTTCAGAATCAGAAGCCAGCAATTTAGATGAACTCTACAAATTAAAAGAATCGATTGATAAAAATTGTCCCATTCACGATCAAATATATTTTTCCGATTCAGAAACAACTTAAAATTCATCAAAAAGAGAAAAAGAAGAATAAAAAAGCAAAATAAACACAAACCAGTACACTTGTATAATTGGAATCAACCAATTAGACACATCGATAGTTATTTATTAACAGTCATTAAACAAAAAAATGAGCCACACTCAAAGTGACGATAGTCCAGATGACGAAGAGGTTTACCCCTTCCTCATAGATGCACCCGATAATAGAGGGCAACATGATTTTTGCAAGAATTTACTCGTAAATTTGTTTGGACCCGGAATCAGCCCATGCAAAGCAGATTTCCCAGATGTAAAAATCAAAAGACAAATTATTGAACATTATTTGAAAGATATATGTAATTTAACACAACAATATGGAATCTACACCATAGAATTCAGCACACCAAACACGAATCATCGTAAATATGTAATTCAAACAGACGATCTTGAATTAGAATTTTCAAAAGTATTCTTAGAATATATTAAAAGCATACAATATCATAATTCACAAATAGCAAACTCCATATTCACTAACGAAGTTTTTGCAATAATATATACCTATATTTCTATATTAGAAAAAACAGAATTTCAAAGTATCTCACCAACTGAAACATCCAAACATACAAAAGTACGACAGGAAATCACATTATTTTCAACTTTTCTACATATAATCAAAGAAAATTTCACTAAAGACGATGTTTCACAACACACAAAACATGACTTACAAAAAATTTTGGCATGGTTTATATTAGATTATTTCACACATAATATAGACTTAATTTTACAAGCAAGAAAAAATTTCAGACCTCAAAATCCAAATGATGATACTGCCATTACAGAACAGTCAGACTACGTTTGGGACCCTGAATGGTCTCATCCTGCATTTATAAATATCCCACAATCAATCTCAAGTCAAGCAATAAGTACAATATCTTACCAAAGAGATTATGTAAAAGTAGTACCACTAACCATTGATGCAACACCATTAAACTACAATACATTTTTACCTGATACGCGAAATAACAGTTTAAATTTGACCGTCATACACAATGAAAACCTTAATGGAACTAGGAATCTTACACAACAAGATATCCAAACACCATCACACTTCATAAATGAAGAAATTGTCCAAACAACAACAACTACACAACAAAGTATTTCACCAATACATCCAAATTTAACAACACCAAAAAATACAAACACTTCACTGGCACCAGTAACCTTACAATCAACCGTTAAACCTCCGGTTGCTCCAAAATATTCACATATGGATTATCAAACATATAGACCTATGACAGTACCATCAAAACCACGAAGAACGTTCACAAGAAACACTTTTGCAGAACACAATTATAATTATGCACATTCGTCAAAAACAAACTATCCCCCACGAAAAACTAATAATAATCATGTATGTTCTCACTATTGGGCTAACCCAATGACAACAACCAACTCAGTAAATTTTCGGACTAATTCACATCCTCCACAGGATCATAGTGAAAATTACCCATTCTTTCAACAAAATAAAAATAAAAAGCAAGCACCTCATCATACGGAATACTTATCATCTGATGATGATTATTTACAACCAGACATTTTTGCGCCATATACCCAAGAATATCGCAAACAAGGATCGCGACGACCTCATACATATAGTAGAATTTTTTCTCCAAACCCAACAGATACACGAAATCAACAAGCAATACATATGCCAAAACCAACTAATACACAATCTTTTCAACCAATTCAACCACAAAACCCAATGACTATGCACTCGTATCAACCAACTCAAATGCAAAATGAAATACCACTCCCATATTACCTTCAACAACACGAAATAACAAAAAATCAACTTTCAAATTTTTCGGAAATGCCAAATGCCGCAGAATCACTACAGATGACAATGAATCCATACCTTATGGTTGGATCATCAATAACATCAAATAAACCACTAATGGTATTCACAGGAACAGACCCTGAATATTCTGTAGAAGATTATTTAAATGCAGTAACAGTAAATTTAATTTTAAATATAGGACCTGAACCAATTAATACACCACTACATAAAAATTGGATACATCGACGCACAGCGTTGATACAAACAACCTTAGATGGCGCAGCTCAAAAATGGTTTTCAGTATTACCTATAGAAATAAAATCAGACTGGAAAAGATTTACACAAGAATTTTCAAAAATGTTTGACTCCGAAAGAAATAAACAACACCAAAGAGTTTTATGTAACGAAAATCGCAGATTACCAAATGAAACTGTCAATAATTTAGCAGTACGTATCGAAACACTAGTTCGAAAAGCATATTCATTAAATACATATGACTATAAAAACACAAAATGACAGAAATTTTAATGATGACCTTAACACCTCAATTAAGGAAAATAGCAATAAAAAAGAGAGCATCTCATCCTTCTTCAATTCGAGAGCCAGATTTAGATTTTCGAAAACTAGTAGACAAACTAGAGCAAGCGGAAATCACAATGAAACTTGAAGAAACAGAAAATCTAAAAGTACAATATGTTAATCGAATTGAAACAAACACTACACATATCAATAACATACAGGAATCAGATACAGACCTAGTTGAAAAAATCACTGAAATACTAAACATTTTTGAAAAACACCCAAATTTTAAAGGCAAACCATCTTTCAAAAAATGGTGTAATTATTATCGACGATACGGACATAGTGTTTCCGAATGTAGACAAAAACAACAAGATAACCAAAACAAACCTCAAAAGTATAAAGAATCAAATAAATCATTCTATCAATATATGAAGAAAGATCAAAATCTACCAAACAAAAATGTATACAGTAACAACAGTTCAGGAAAACCACTTCCGAACAACACCAATTACACAAGGAATCAATCACCATATAACTCAAGTTATAGAGGAAGATCACCAGAACGAAGAAATACACAGAATTCTCCATAAAATCATTATAATCGATCAAATAGTCAAAATAACTATACGAGATCAAATTCAAATGCAACACAGTTTGTTTCTAGATCCAATTCCCAATCAAACCCAAGAAATAAACACTATTCCAATAATCAATCACGAAACTCATCATATAACAGAAATAGAAACTATTCACATAATCGAAAAAGAAGTTATTCGAACAATCGAAATCAGAATTACCCGAACAATCGATCAAGAAATAACTCAGATAACAGATCAAACTATCACAGACCAAATGGCAATTATCAAAACAGATCACGGAATAATTCACAAAATCGACATTCAAGTTATAATAATCAATATAGAAATTATTCCCAATCACCACATAGGAATAACAACCATTATAATAATTATAAACATCGATACAGAAGTAGTACACCAAAACATCAAAGACATATTAATCAAGTACAGTCAAATGAAGAAGCAACATCACACCCCCCAGGTATTGATGACACAGGAATTAACGAACTACAACTAAATCAAATAAACTGTGGATCATCAGACACAGAAAGTGATACAGAAAATACCATCTCCGTAAATACGATAACAGTCGAAAACGACTACGAACCTATTAAATTTGAACAACCTTTTACATCACATATATATGAAAATCAATTGGAACTCCTTCACAATTATTATATTGAACTCATCAATTTTACACAAACTGCACAAGAAATAAACGAAATTAACACGGTAAATAAACCCAATGAAAATTACAAAACAAAATGTTTAAACACAAATCATATTTATCAAATTATACAAAAAGAACAACCCAGAGAAAAAATTTGGACAATACCATTTCTCTTAGAAAGTCCAAAAAACAAAGAATTTCAACCACCAGATCTTGAAATTGATTTTTTAATTGATTCAGGAGCAGAATCAAACATAATTAACATTCCCACATGGAATGAAATCAAAACATTACATCCAAAATTAATGCCTCTTGCAACCTCTAGTAAACTAGCAACAGCACAAGGATCAACATTAGTAAATTATGGAAAAATCCAATTATTCCTCCTCCCCACAAGAACAATGGAGCAAAATAAAATACTAAACAAACCATTTAAACAAATATTTCATATCACTGATATTAAACACAATATCATTGGTATACCATTTATATCTAAATATATGCCAACAATCAACATCTTGAATAGTAAAATACTAATCGAAGATAAAAAACAAAAATACAGCTCTAACATTTTTTCAAAGATTAAATAAACAACCACCATTCTTTTCAAAATTTTATCCAATTTATAACCAACAACGGAAACACCTGAAACCACTATCAGGAAATATATATAACTTTTCAATAAAACAAGTTCACCAATATGATAAAAGTCAAAATAAACAACAACCCTTTATGTCAGACTTTGAGTTTAAACCTTTTCATAAGTTTTTCAAAATCACGATTTCATCTATAAAATATTTGAAAAACACGAATTCAGACATCATTTTGCTACATGTGTGTAACAATACACCGTATCAAGTAACATTACCCTTAGGACTTTTGGGATATTGCGAAACAAACGCTACAATATCACCCGTACATACCGCCTGAAAAAGCATACCGCGTGAATAATATACTCCAATTATTAGATATTTGTCAATCCACAATTCTTAACGAGGAACTATTCATAAATAACATAATAAGCAATGAAAAGAGGAACACAGATTATTTCACAAAAACACCACATTTTAAACCAACATTCAATATAACAAATTACACAAAAGAAAAACAACAATTTTTAACGATGTTTAACTTTGAACACTCGCAAATTACACAAATCGAATTTGACAAACTAGCAAAACAACTGTTAAAATATTCAACAGTCTACGCAACATCAAAATTTGATGTTGGGAAAATCAGTTCATCACTACATCTCCCGTTAAAACCTGACGCAGTTTTCAAAAAACAAAGAGCAAGTAAAATACCAATTCATTTACACGATAAGGTAAATAGATTACTGGATATTTTAGAAAAATACAAAATTATCTCACCAGTAAACAAAGAAGAACAACCAAAAGGTAACACATTTATTAACCCTGTTATAATCCTAGCAAAAGGAGAATCATTAAAAATAGTTTTAGACGCTAGATATCTCAATTCACTAATAGACGAATCAAAATGCAATTGGCCTAATGAACCAATACAAGTTATTTTAACAAAAATAAACGGAAAATACTTTACAACCGCAGATATGAATAGTGCATACAATCAAATGCCACTAGATGAACAATCACGACGTTTAACACATTTTGTTATTGGAAATCAACAATATGAATTCAATCGCCTATTCTATGGAATATCCATAGGACCAGCAGCATTTTCAGCTATTATGAGCAAAATTTTTAGACCACTAATACTTAAGAAAAACGCAATCACCTATTTAGACGATGTTTTTATGCAATCACAGACAAAAGAAGAAATGTTTACAGTTTTAGAACACTATCATAAAATACTTCAGAACGAAAATCTGAAGGCCGCCCCCAATAAATCACACTTCTTTTTAACACGAGTTAAATTTTTAGGACATAATATAGAAAAAAACACAATCACTCCATTAAAATCACGCATTGATGCTATTCAAAAACTTCAACCACCAACAAACAAAAAGAAAATCCAAGAATTCCTTGGAATGTTAAATTTCTTAAGCAAGTACGTTTACAAAATGCAATTATATTTAAGAACATTCTATAATATCCTCAGACAACAAAATAATTTTGAATGGACCACTGAACATCAAACACGATTTGAAGAAATTAAAAAACTTTTAACTGAACTAATTTCAAACACAATCCCAGATCCAAATCAACCATTCTATGCAATGTGCGATGCTTCAAATTTTGGCATCGGCGCAGCATTACTACAATCACACAGTGGTACAAATAAAATGAACCTTATATCAGCAAATTCCCGATTATTCACTCAAGCAGAGCTACGACTCTCAACTCTAATGAGAGAATGTACGGCTATAATTTATACACTTACAGAATCTGAATTTCTGATACTTGGATCAAAACATCCAACAGTTCTATTCACAGATCATAAACCAATCATTTTTCTCTTTACACAAAAGTCAAATCCTAATCATCGAGTTTATAGATTTCAATTAATACTAATGAATATTCCAAACTTACATATAGTTTGGACAGCAGGAAAGAATCTTGCATTACCAGATACATTAAGTCGAAATACACCACCTGAATTACTTACACGAAAAACTACAGTTGAAATACCCAAAAACATAAAATTTTACCTTGCAAAAGACGAAACATCACCCCGAATAGAATGCAAATATGCAGTAAAAACTGACATTGAACATCACAAATAAATAATCTACAACACTTCCCACTTTACTTAGATTGCCAAAATAATCACTTCGAAGTTGATCTACTTGGAACATCAACTTTCAAACCAATTCCATTCTCACAATGGATAAAAAATAACACCCAACAAAAACGAATAAAACACCACTCGCATAAAAAAAAACTTTTTCCGTTAACTGAAAACGAAAATTTAACTGATAAAATAAATTTATCAGGACCACAAACAAATGATTCAAAATACACAATAAATCAAGTTTCTGACCTCCATGACCCACTTGACACAATCCCTTTATCTAAATTAGAAATTGAAAACATTTTTCTCCCTCCAACAGATCAAATTACAATTAATATCTTGAAACAATATCAAAATCTTGACCCAGAAATTAGACAACTGAAATCATGGCACAAATACAAAACTAAGCCCGTAAAGGCAAATACCACAATTTTAGGAAATAAAACACTCCTCCGATAGTTTCGAAAATCTAATAATACAACAATTAATGAAAACACAGACCTTCTAGAATATCACTTAAATGATACTTCAGTTCCCTGTCTCCCTTCAAGTATGATTCTAATAGCTTTTAACATTTCACATACACAAAACATTAAAGTACACTCTGGATCAGAGAAAACATATTCAAATTTTACACAAAGTTTTTATTTTCCAAAAGCGCCAATTTGGATAAAAGTACTATGCAATGATTGTATAGTATGTCAGCTAATTAAACCTTATCCAAATCAAAAACAAATAGCACAAAAACAAGATTTTAAAGGACAAAGTTTATATTTTAACCACCGTATTTCATTTGATACAAAAGGACCAATTTCACCATCCTCTGAAGGAAACTCCTACATTATGGTAATTGTTGACGCATTTACACATTATGTAGCACTCAACCCAGTACCACATTGTAACGCTTAGTATGCTTACACAACACTTTATGAACACTGGATAGCCAAATTCGGATTACCCGAAATTTTAGTTACAGACAACGGTACAGAATTCATAAAAAATGAAATCATCACACTATGTCATTTATACAACATTAAGCACAAACCGCGTACATCTCATGCACCTTGGACAAACGGTTTAGTCGAAGGTATGAACCGTTCACTACAAGAAAATCTTAGATGTATCATCAATGGAAATGATACAAGATACACAGAATGGTCAGAAGATGTAAAATTATTTCCCTTAGCATATAATTCACAAATTACGACAAATCTAGGAATGTCACCATACGAAATGGTTTTTAATAAAAAGCCACGTAAACCAATTATGTTTACAGCAAACTCTCATAAAAATGCACAAGGTCATTGCCAACCGAATAAAGACTCAGTTTGTTACAATCTACCTTTACACACGCATGATGAAGATCATTTTCATCACCCACAAATCCTTAAATTAGCCTCCGGTACACACACCGAATGGATTTTAAATAGAGATAAAAAACACAATGAAATTTACCAAAGAGTAACAAAAAAATTGTTACAAGGCAAAACATTAACAAACAAATAAATTCACGCTTTACACCAGCCTCAGATTAAAAAATTGGAACATTTGTCTTAATACCTAATTTTAATACACAAAAAGGAATTTCTAAAAAATCACAACCCCTTGGTAAAGGACAATACCAAATAATGGCCAAACCCACTGACGTAACATATAAAATCACCGATTCAGACCAAAAAGAAATTGTTCAACATAGAAACAATCTATTGCCTTACTACCCAAAAGAATACGCACTACGCGAACTAACTCAATTATATTCTTTCACAGGTTTAAAAGTTATTCAAAATCTCCCACATACGGAAAATGAAATAAATGAACAAAATGACATTCACCTTGAAAAACAAAATAAAAAACCAGCTACAAACCAAAACAATACAAAAAAGCTAGATCAAAAAATACCTAAAAAAAAGGAAAAACAGAAAAATGATAGAAAAAATTATACCCCAAGAACAAGTCGAGAAATCAGAACATAGAGAGTCACCACGACTTAGAAATCAACCACGTAAAAACTACAAAACAGTCATCCCACAATCTAAAATATTAAAGAAAGTTGAATTTCAGAAACAGCTTTAATTTTAAAATTAATAATATTTACACCTCTGAAACATTTTGAACTTTCATTTTTCAAAATAACATGCTGCAAACACGCAGCAATTCTAGTTCAAAATTAGCCAATAGGATTCATTCAATCCGTCACCTTCTATAACTCTAGCACAAACCAATTAGACGACAAATATTAAACTCCAGGCATATCTATCACTATAACTTTACAACCTCCAGGTCAAAAATAAGCAAACCACTCAGACTTGACAACTAAAATAAATACCACCATAATATCATAACCCTACCTTATCTAATAATGCAAAGATCAACAATATTTTCCCAACTCAGACCTCAAAAACCCCCCAAACAAAAATGTCAAATTAGCCTAAAGTAAAAGTACGACCATATTAATTTAGCCTAAAGTACACAAATCGCAAAAATACCCCAGATCACCTGACAAATAAAAATAAAGTAAAAGAAGACCCCACGAACACCATAAAATTTGCCCCGAACAAATTTTCACAAAACTCAACCCACTTGTCAAAAAATCAATAAATAATTCGACCACACTTGAAAATTGCCCCAAACAACAAAAAATATTCGACCAAGAAGCCATTTCTTAAATGCTCTTCTCTCGATCAGTCAACACAATTTTCAACATTTTCATAAACTTTTTAACAATACTTAAACTTTTATTCATATTTCTCTTTGATACTTTTGAAGCTTTCATAATAATTTTAATCATTTTTTGCAATATTTTTTAAATTTTCTACTCCCTATTTGAAATATATCTCCAACTTTTCCAAGCCATTGACCATATTCACAGGTACGAAAACCCAAAATTTATTTAAATGATAGGAACCATTTTTAGTAGAACAGATATTTTTTTACTATTTGTAATTTTTGTAACATTTTTATCATCCCTAATATTGACAATATGCAAATGTATAAAGAAGGCAATCATAACATACGCCTTAACAACAATCCTTTTAATTCTTTTTCTTGAAGAATACTACAATAAACATAAATTTTTTCACTAAAAGAAATCAATCAAAAAACCCTCAAAAATTGCTAACCAACAATCACACAGTCTGTCTTCACCGACAACATCCCAAGAAAACCCGACAATACCTACAACTACCCAAAACCCCCAAACATCTACACGAATTTTTTTCCAAGATAACCCATATACTTTTGAAGAACGACACGCTCGCTTATCTGAACCATTAGAACCAGTTCAGCGACAGGCACCTCTAAGTGAACCAACATATAACTTGTACCCAACACTACCACAAGAATTAAGTAGAATAAGAAATATTAGTCAAAAACAAAATACAGTTGAAATAAATAGACAAATTATACATCCACGACGAAATAGAAATTTTCAAACCCCCCGAGTTCATTTTGATATACCTCAATCGCCATCACAAACTACTCCAGAAAACCCCATTGGAATATTACCAGAAACCCCTCCGCTTCTTTCACAACGTAGCACCTCAAGCCTACCCTCAGATTACTTAGGTTCAACACTAACATCTGAACAAATACGTGAAAATCCCTTTAACCCCACAAACCAAACATCACGACTACCATATTGGACAACACATTCATTCACACAAGGTGAACCAAATTTAATCAATGATCCAATAGATATTTCTACGGATACAACAACATCCTCATCATTACCAGAAACACTATCACTACCATCAACACCATCAAGCCAGATTTCACCAACGCCATTTAACTTAAATTTCCCAAATAACCTCGACGCTAGATATCGAGAACAATTATCAACAAATATTCCTTTAAGACTAGACTGGAATACATTCACAGCACCTCCACCATTATTTGGACAACACCCAGAAAGTAACCGACTCCATAACTGGGCACTCAAAAGACTACAATATAGACAAGACATCCACGAAGACATTCGTGATCATAACATCCAAATACTCCAACAAAATAGTCTACAATTAAAATTTGAAATAACTGTTAAACTAAACAACATTACTCAACATCCCTACCCATTAAACCCACCAAATGTAACAGCTCAATCACTACCGCCACCATTTATAACAACTGAAGTAATATACAAATACGACAGATATACCAAAAAGACAATTGGTTACATCACATTTTATAACCCATACTCAGGATTATCATACACATGTATATTCTAAAAATATTAATTTTTCTCCAACTCTTTTTTCTAGTAATCTCCAATCAGAACATAAACCCTTCTCCCCGCACAGGACCCCAAGATTTATTAGTAACACATTACGATTGTGAAGAAAATGAACAAAAAACACTACACAAATATGCAATAAATCAAGTATCACAATGCGAAACGGAACCACAAGCTATAGAAACTACAAATGTAATAGCGACACTATATTCAAAAGCCCTAGCAACAGCAGTCATAGGATATAAATTTACAGCAACATTTTCCGAAAAGAAAGTACATTGTTCACAAGTTTCAAAAGAAAATAAAAACCGACTTGACCACGAATCATTCTACCAAACTAATATAGAACGACTTCTACATCTAAATCCCGATGATTGTAAAAATGAGCTACTCAGATTAAACATCACACGAAATAAAAACACCGACAGAAAAATAGTATATTTTCAAGTCTTTGCCGATTCTGTACATCAAGCAGAACTTGAAAGATATCAAGGACATATAAAACTAGATGAAAAATACCCATACAACGGCGCACACGGAAGAATAACTTATGACATACACGATAAGCACTGGATACCACACATTGGTATAAATAATCCTTCGAACTGCAAAGCAGACACAAAAAATAAAGGATATCAAGAAATAATGTTTTTCGATTGGAAAATACAACTCGAAAAAATATACCTCACACGAGATTTATCTGACAACACAATGATCTATCAAGGAATTAGACTAACTTGTAAAAACGATCAAGGTTATTGTGATCCTACAACACGGACAGAAGCAACAATTGTTTGGTTTCCCGAAGATACATGTACAACATTTCAAGTAGCAAAAATACACGCTCGAATGATAAAATTTCACGAAAAATATTTTATACAATCAATTCCATATGAACAAGTCCATCCATCACGAAAACAAAGTACTGATTTTCGAAATATCCATAATATAGAAAATAAATTAACACGTTTTCAAATATATCAAGAAACAGAAATCGCATGCAAATACAGAAACCCACTTCACAAAACACAATATTCTGAAATATTAGTTGAATACGAAAAAGGTTTCGACATGACCACTGGAAAAATAAAAATTGACCCTTATGCCACAGGTCATCCTCTACACGAAGGAACATCATATATACCGGTTAACTTTCAAAAAAGTAATGGTCAACCTGGTGGACATCTAAAGCCACATGACACTAGAAGCACACGTTTACAAGAACTATCACTAATGAATAATTCTTATTTTGGTAATATCCACTATGATATCCACTTAGATATGAAGTTAGACTACACGATTAGTCGAATTTTTCAAGAAATGTCACTCTCCGAATTTGAAACACTTCATCAACTATGCGAATTAGAAAGGACACAAATCCTACAATCACTTGCACTAGCAGTGTTAAAAATACCCTACGCAGGATATTTACTATCAGGAAATAGATCAAATTTTCTAGACTACGAAGGAAACATTTTATGGTTTTATACTTGTACCAAAAAAGTGTCACCACTATTTGTTTTTGAAGATAAAAGATGCTATAAAAGAATCCCTATCTTTTATAAAAATAAAGTACGTTTTGTTGACACACTTTCAAGACGAACATATTTTTGGGATACCGCAGTCCCATGTGGATCAGAAAATAGCCACAATGTAGTACAATTGAACCCTGATGAAGATAAATATTATCTTCTTACCCCATACCCCACGTTAATGCAATCACTCAAAAAAATTTCACCCGAAAGCATTCAAAATCCGATATCCAACACCACATTAGAACACAACAATTCCAGGAATTATAAACACAAATGGACACTATACAAAGACAATCAATTGACCAAAACTTACGCAAACTTGCCGAAACCGCAGGATTTGCAGATATCTATACACAAGATTATAGCGGATATTTTAAAGACGTTAAAGACTATATATATCTAAACGGTGAAAAATACAGACCACAAGATATTTTAGACCAAACATATCGCAAAGTCCAATACAACATATAATGACACATCATTCACAAGATGATAATACATATGAACAAATTATAGAACAACCCCATACCACCGCTTTTCAGTGTCAAAATATTAATTTTTTTAGCCCACGATGAGCCGACAACTTGGATCCCTACACCGCTCAAATTCCCATCCAACCAACCTCAACACTCCAATCACAATAATCCCACTTTTTCCTTTCCCGCCACCCAATTTTCCAACTATTAATATAACATCAAGCATGAATTCGGATACTAATTCAGATATTTCAGTTTTATACTCCATTTCACAACTTAATAACCCTATTATAGAAACCCCTGACGAATTTGCAGACTCCGAACCATCTCCAACCAATAATTTTCAAGCCAACTCCTCAGTTTATTCAAAGCCCCCTTTTCAACCGATCCCACTAAATAATCTACTCCCGTCCGTTTCTACTCCCTCTTATGCTTCACAAGTAACCCCAACCTATTCTCCATTTCATTCCGACCGATCATCTAATTCTCCCGATACTCCCCAAATCTCCCAAGAACTCGATAATTTTATCACCCTACAACAACAGCTAACACGCCCTAACACCCTCACTATAAATCAAATTTCTACCACAATTGAATCCTCAAACCCATCTACTCCTACACCCTCCTCAGTCTATACTGCATCGTTAGCACAATCATCCACATCCACCGAATCATCAAATAGCAATCACCGAGCTTATCGCACTTTCAAAAGAAAATTCCCAAACCATCCATTCCCGACCAAACCAGGAACAGCCTGCGAGTATATTAATCATCCACACCACACCAACACGAAAGATTTTCTAGCAATCACCTTACCTTCATTCCCACAATATACTTTAAACACACCTAACGACACTAACGACACACGTAGTTTTGTAGATGAACATGTTTTAATGCCTACACTTCATTGGACAACATATTACCATTTTACTAATCCCCTTTGCCTGCCATTATCTAATACTCATAACGATATAGAAAAGAATAAAGATATGCTGTATCGACTCACCACACCAATAACACATAGACACTTTACTTATATAGGATATAAAAAATCACTAAAAACATTCACTGCACCCCGAGCTAACGAATTTACAATAGAATATTACGACCATAATATCATCCGAACAAATCAAGATCAATTTTTAGATGACGACCGCTTCGCTAACCCACAACTAACAGAAAATTTTTTCATCAAAACATCATATATATTCACACTCAATATTTTTGATAGAAAATATGATCACATCATTTCTGAAGCACTAACTGATATGCAAGCTTACGAAAGTTTTAAAGAAAAATTTCAATTATTTTCACTAACCTTTCACTTCCTTGCACCACATGAACGCGATTTGCACTGTTCACACGACATTATGTTACGCACTAAACAAACTCACATATATATATATATATATATATATATATATATATATATATATATATATATACTATCGCTTCATACAAAATCATTTTGATCTACATACTCCATCAAGACAACCACACCATCGTTTTCAGTTTCTTAACTCGAAGTACACTTCACCATTTTTTCTAAATTTCACCTATTGCATCAAAGATACTAACCTCCACGGCATCCTCCGCAATTATGACCCAATAACACAAATGTATATATTTTGTCCCATCACGATGACCTTTAATGCCGAAGAATCCAGACCCTTCCTTATCCCACATGAATTTATCCAACCTATAGAAATCCCTATATTAGAATTTATTCACAATACTAAATACAATCACAAAATATATAATCTCATTCAAAACACACCTTATGAGTTTGCAGTATTGCCCCTTAAACCAAACGGCCATGCCTCAATATTTCGAAGGACATGATATGAAATGTTTCACGGGACACTGAATGACATGAAGAAAACTTTGATTCCGATATCTTTTACACATTCAAATGACAATCTATGCTTATCATGCATCGGTAACTATCAAGGTATCAAATTTGCAAAATTTTCATTTTTTTAGTTTAACTTAATTTTATTTCAACTTAATTAGATAGTTGAGGGCTTTACTTTCTGAATACTTTTATCTCATGTTTCTACTTTTTATTATACCTATATACGCAAACCAAGAAGTGGGCTTGAAATCATTAGGAAATTACTGTTTCACAGTTAAAATTAGTCAGAAAATGTTTTAGGCTCTATTTGAATCATTCTAAGCTTTAAATTTTGTAATTTAGTGCTGAAATGTTTATTGAAAGTCTAAACCAGTCCCCTAAAAAATGCCAAAACTTAAAAAATTTATCGCTAACCCTTAAAATTAACAGCAAAAGTTTGAGGCTGTAAATGAATCAGTTTTTAATAAACAAAAACCCTTGCACTTGTACAGAGTGATGAGACATCTAGAGCTTAAAGCTGTAATAAACCCTGTTTTTGGAAAGGAAAGTACTTATTGTCAAGACGGCGAAGTATAACTCTCGTTAATGGCTTCTACTTGCCCTTACCAGCAACGTTTTTAGTGCTAGTCACATCTCGCTTTTGCTTTTTCATAACCAGTTTTACTTGTTGAAATTTTCCTGAATTACTTCAGTAACTTCAACAAATAATGCCGAACTCTACTTCTATCGCGACACCTGTTCCTTGTCAGCAGCGCGGAAAAATACTGAGCTCTAAAAGAAACTTGAGAAGACATGAGCAAAAAATTCACAAGATCCTTCCTCCGCCTCCTCCTCAAACTGTTTGCGATGAGTGTCTCGAATCATTCGAGAGTTTGTCGGAAGCCCGAGAGCACGTCGAGCTGGTACACGACATGACTTCCAATAGTCATTGTATCTATTGCCATACAATATTTCTCACAAAGCTATGGACAACACTTGCTGAAGAAGCACGCATTGCCAGTTTGGGATGTCATTGAGACGACGTCTTCCGCTGCCCCAACGGAAAGCGCGTTCAGAGGCAAATTGCGTCGATACGATCTCAAAGTTGGTGAAAAAGAAATGGATTTGCTTCAAGTCAAGATGCAAATTAAGGAGGAAATAGATGCTCTCATACTGGAAAGGGTCAAAGAGGGTCCGAACAAGGTGCAATTCTACGTGGAAGTGGGAATGATCAAAATTCCCACTGTGCAAGACGGGGACAGTGGAAACTTCGAAAGGACCATGCTGTTTCTGAACACTAATACATTGACAGTGTAATTCGAGGCAATAGCTGGGGATCAATTCTTGGAACTGATTGAACATATGGTCAACCAGTCAATTCGTTCTCTTCTCTTGGTAGCGGATGGATTATTGACAGAATTGAAAAATTGCATATCAGTTTCGCGGCCTTCTCACCAATAAGAGCAGGATCCTACCTCGAGCTACCTGATGCACTCAGCGCAGCATCTACTCTGCTCACAAATATCAACACTAAAGATGATGACCGTTGCTTTCTCTACTGCTTTGTTGCCGCATATCACAATGTGAATGAGCCGGCCCTCTACCCCACATCTAGACGGTGGCTGGAGAAAAACAAAGTCTCACCTACGATCTCGACAAAGAAAGAATTGTGAAAATCAATGGTGAATACGAAATGCCAATGGGTCTGATGGATATGGACAGATTTGAAAAGTTGAACAATTGTCAAATCAACGTCTTCCGGTAAGCAAATTCTGATTGCCTTCTAAAAATCTCAAAATTCCTTCATTAATGTTCTTCACCTATTCAAACACCCTGTTTATTTCATTCCAAACCTAGGTAAAAAAATTATTTTTGTGTTCAGGTACAACGATGGCAAATTGTTGCCCATAAGAGTATCGAGCAGATTCACCACTAGCCTGATTGAGGACTTGTTGCTGCTGACAGATGGATCAAAATATCACTGTGTGTTGATAAGTGATCTCCAGAAACTGGTCGAGTTTGTGCGGCACAAAGTGCACCGATTTCAATCTGAGATTTGCCGCAAATGTTTCCACACATGCGCTTCATTCGAAACTCTGAGAAGACATCAAGAACTGTGCTACCAAGACAAAGATGTCGTCATAACAATGCCCAAGCCGGGAAAAGATGACCACAAAATCAAAAACTTAACAGCTCGTTGGTACGTACCCACAGTAATCTACTTTGATTTGGAGTCACTGCTCTTACCAGTATACCTAAACCACGAAATCTAGCACGCAAACAATTGAAATCCATCAACCGTGCGGCTACGCGTTAGCAGTAATCGAATTTGGGAAAAAAGACCTGTTAAAGTTTGAGCTCAAAAGAGGACCGAATGTGATGGAAGAGCTAATTAGCTCCCTTGAATCATCAGCGAGACAAATTTACGTAGAAAAAAGGAAATATTACACTTTCACTGGTATAACAGACCAGGAACGGGAAGATGCTACAATTTGTTGGATATGTGAGAATGATTTTTCCGACAATGATCAAGTGGTACTTGATCCTTGCCATTACACCAACAAGTTCCTGGGTTGGGCACACAATGAGTGTAACGTTAATAGGAAAACAACAAATTACATTCCAGTGGTAGCTCATAATTTGTCAAATTATGATTTACACTTTAGAATCAAAGCGCTGGCAAAAAGCGATTCGGAAAACACTTTTTCCGTAATACCCGCATCTAAAGAAAAATATATTTCCTTGACAATCTCAGTATATATAAAAACGTACACGGAAAAAAACGGAAAAATCAAAAAACTCTACGAAAATTTGAGATTCATCGATTCGTATAGGTTCATGCTAGCATCGTTGGCAAAACTTGTCGATAATTTGCCCAACGAAAAGTTTTTTCTGCTGGAGAACTATTTTGAAAAACTCGGCCACTCACCTGAAAAAGTCAGTATGTTGAAACAGAAATACTTCAACTCATTCGAAAAATTCCGAGAAACTCGCCTTCCCCCACGAGCAATGTGGAAAAATAGTCTAACAGGAGGGGATGTGAGTGTTTCAAGAAGCGAGTACAATCATGCCTTTAAAGTTTTCACCGAACTGAAGTGTGGCTCACTTGGTGATTACCACGACTTGTACTTGACTACAGATGTGCTATTGCTTGCTTCCGTTTTCGAAGCTTTTCGTGAAGTTTGCTATCAAACATACGGGCTGGATTGCGCCTGTTACTTCACGGCAAGTATCTTTTCCGGGGACGCCTTTCTAAAAGTTTGTAAGCCCAAACTGAAACTCTTAACGGACCGTAAACATCTGGGCCTTGTGCAGCGAATGATACGAGGAGGCATGTCGTCGGTTTACGCGCGCCGATTTTACAAAGCAAACAATAAAGACCTCGACAATTTTTCGCATTCAAAACCATCAAGCTACATCCTCAACATTGATGCAAACATTTTGTACGGGGGGATAATGAAACACTGCCCTTTGCCCCTAAACGATTTTTCAATAGTTGAAAAAAGTCTGGCAGACATACTGCTCACCAGCGAAACCTCAGAGTGGGGTTATATAGTTGAAGTCAATTTAACCATACCCGAAGAGCTTCACGACTTCTTTGCTGATTACCCCCTTGCCCCCTCTCGTGAAGTAGTGGACATCGGTGCAATGAGCAACGAGCAAGTCGACATGTTGGGAAAATTGGGAATCACCACACTGCCAAAAGTGCCAAAGCTTCTACAGACCTTGCATCCTAAAGAAGGTTATGTTTTGCACTACCTAACCCTAAAATTGTACCATGAGCTGGGAATGGAAATAACCCACCTAGGAAAAGTTCTTCAGTTCCGCCAAAGTTACTGGATGGCAGCCTTTGTCGACCTCAACACCCGCCTACGGAAAGCCGCGGTAAAAAAATTCCAGGAGAACTTCTACAAGCTAATTGTTAATTCAGCTTTCGGTAAGACAATGGAGTCTAAGTTAGGAAGAAAGAAGCTGGAGATTGTAAGGAATGAGAGAGAACTTTTACAAAAAACAGCTCTGAGCACAAGGAAAAGCTTTCAAATCATTGACGATCAATTAGCCACAATCAGCTTTTCAGTAAGAAAAATATTGTGGGACAAACCTATGATGGTTGGTGCAACCATCCTAGACCTCGCCAAACGTTTCATGTTTCAGTTTTATTACTAAAAATGAAACCAAATCTAAACTTGGAACTCCTTTACTCCGACACGGATAGTTTTATTTATGCCATAAAAACTGATGACAATTACCGAGACTTGGAAAAAATAAAAGCTGATTTCGACTTTTCAATTTACGATGAGGACCATTTCTTGTTCGAGGATATCAACAAGAAAGTTGTGCTGAAGTTCAAAGACGAGACTGGTGGGAAGCCGATCAGAGAATTCATCGCCCTAAAACCGAAAGTATATTCGGTCGTCCTTAATGGTAAATAAAAATTAGGCCACCCTTCCACCCCCATTCCTACCTTTTACAGAACAAAATTACCACCACCAACCCCCTACCCCCTTAGTTTTTTGCATTAAACTATGGACATTTAGCTGATTTAGGCAACATTATACAATGTTGCCTAAACGTTGATTTATCTGACAACATATTCCCTCTCTTTTCCTCTTTTTTAATCATAGTTTAGAGTCTTCTGCTCTTTTTTGGTAAAATGAATGAAATTTTGTTCCGTAAAAATTGAGTTGCTGAAGTGAAATAATACTATCCCCTGCGTTGTATAAAAGAATAAAAACTTTGCTTCTGTTTAGAAGGCACTCAAAAATTAAGTGCCAAAGGAGTTAAACGGAGTGCACAGAGAGAATTGGTCCACCAAACCTTCAGGGACACATTATTCACTGGAAAGACAATGAGAGTGTACAACTATAATATAGTTTCGAAAGGTCACACCAATATGACAGTGAAACAAAACAAACTTGCATTATCACCATTCGACTCAAAATGTTTTCTACTTTTCGACGGAATTTCGACAGTGCCCTTTGGCCATAAAGCCGCTGAAGAAAATGCTTTTCTAGAAGACTTTTACATGGACACCAAGTGGGCCAACTCATACAATGATACTGATAACAGTTCTCCCGATTTTCAACTTCCAGATTGGGGATTTTTACAGCGGCCCTACTCAGAAACAGAGCTGCAAGAAGAAGAAGCTTCTAGTAGCCGAGTCCGTGAACGTCCCCCTATAAATAACCCATTTATTTTATCTGAAGCTTCAGAAGAACGACCACCTAAAAAACAGCGCAAGGAAAACCAAAACAATAAACATTAAAGTCTGAAACATATATTTTTAGATGATTTTTACTGTTCGTCCTTTTTATACTTCGACTTGTATATGTTTTGGTTTTTACCAATTTACAACTAATAAAATACACGTATTGAGCTCAATCACTCTTTTTACATAAATAGCTTCTGGCAAATAAACTAGTTGACGCAAACCAAGTGTTAATTCAAACAAAGGTGTGAAATCCTTAGGCTCGTTTTCATTAACAAACTTTAATAGCATGACAAATCTTTGACGAAAAGAAAGAAGGCCAGGAAATGATATCCACAGGAAGCTAGGACGAAAAAGAAAAGTTCAGGAATTAGGACGATTAATTTTAATTATCGCGGGAAAAGGGACCGCTTTAAAAGGAATTAGAAGGAATTATTGTATCGCGTCCCGGTTGTTGAGCTCAGCTTAACAAGATCCTAAGGAGTGGGTCTTTTACTTTAGGGGTGGGAACTTGCGATTATTTACAAAATCCTAGGATAGGGGTCCTCCAAAAAATTAAGGACCCCTTTCCTAGGATTTTGCTTTACGTGAGGACCCCCCCCCCCCTTTGGAAGGACCCTCCCCCCCTAGGATCCGGGACACGATACAATACTACTTGTTTATCCGGCTGCAAAGGATTGACATCTTCAGATTGGATTCAAAACTCAGACCTGAACTAACAATTTAAATTAATTTTTTTTCTGTAAAATTGTTTTTGAGTAACCATGGGATTTCCTAGATCTCAAAATATTAGAGCAATCTCCATGGAAGTTTAAATTAGCTTTTCTTAAAGGTTCCCTAATTTGATTTAGTTTATGTTCTCAGCAACTTCTGATATATGTACTTCCGTGACCATTAGTATCACTGCTCAACGGTTCAACTTAGCGCTAAATATTTGAAAGTTGTTTCGACTGTTTTTGAAATTTTATCAAGCTCGAACCAAACCCCAAAATCGTGTCAGTATCTGTTTCATTCAAGCACTGAATTTGTTTGCCTTCTTGAATGATGAAACATGAAGTACAAACCTCGACTCGGAAAGTGACTTTTAATGGCTGAGCTATTTGTTGTGAATAAACTAATAAATGAAATTTTCACACCCATCCTACCATGAATTTTCACAGCTTCAAGCAAAGTTTATTTGATTCAGCTGCTTTTTGGATGAAATAATAAAGAAGCAAAGATAATAAGCAAGAAAAATAACCAAAACGAAATTGCTATCAGGCTCCCAAATTTGTAGACTAGTTTTTGAAATTGGTAGCAACTATCTCGCAGAGTGAGGCAGTCTCTGATCGTCAGTTTTCAAACGTCTCTGATGGTCGGTTTACAAACGTTACTGAGCCTCTGGGCGTCATCAAACGTCTCTGAGTCTCTTAACAAAAATGCTTTAATAAATGTTTAGATTTTAAAAATTTCGTTTATATATCATTTTGATGCGAGTGTAATCATTTATTATGATTTAAATTGCCAGTGACTAGACCTGATTACCTCGTATTGGGCCCAAACCAAATCATGTCAGCTGGCCAAAAACCTGCACTGAAGTTTTTTTCTCATCTGATCTACAAAATAATCAGTTAAAAAATACTGCTAAGTAGCAAACAATAACGGTGGTCACTTGTTTCTAAAACAAGGTGACAGATTGATTCATTTCGATGTCCCAGCAAAGCCCTAACAAATTTTCATGAGATTTAATAATTTTATCATATCTCGATTCAGTTTTTTGGTAGCTGAAATTTTTGAAGTTGCTTAATTTCAGAATCATATATTCTTGTAATTCTAGGCTTCAACAATAGCTGATTCTGTTTTTTCCGGATAATTGTTTGCTCAATTTCGAAGACTGAAGTATTAAATAATTTACAAAAGTCAAACTATTAGGATGTTAAGTATCAAGGTATGTATATGTTAAGTATCAATTTATGATTTTGAAGTGAATGAAAGTGAATTTGAAAGAATCATTTTCTAAATTTCAGTAGGTTAGATTTAAAACGGTACATTTTTTAAAGGACGATGACGGAGAATTTTCTCGAAAGCTGGAAAAAACACCGTACAGTATTTGTGACGTAAAAATACTTCAAATTAGCTTGTTCATGGAAACCCAAATTGTTTTAATGTCAAATTGTGACTTACTTTGTGTGATGTTCTTTTTAACAATACCCAAATACGAAAAAAAGTATTCTAGCTCAAAGAATTTTCCTCTCAGAAATTCATATACAAGCGAGTTAAGTTTTAGATTCAGCCAGAAAGCTTTAGATTCAACCAGAAGTGGTTAGATTCAACCAGAAAAAATTTTACTTCATTACAAGGTCAGTATGTTTTTTTTTTGAATTGTGAGTGGATTCCGCAACGAGAACGCTCCCTTTGTTCTTCTTTTGTTCTTTTATTCTCTTTGATCGTTTCAACAAAATTTGAACATCTTTTAAGATTTGTCCCCGGAATCCAGGATTATACAGGCACAAAACTGTGCGCCTATCCAATGCACAGTTTGGTCTCGCAATGTTAGTTTTTATTTTTTCAGGTTGAACCTAAGCCAAACTTCATACAAATTGCCAAATCAACCAAATTTAAAATTACATTTTGAAGTTCAAAAGAAAAGAAAATGAAGCAATTTGCATCTCGGGTTGACCGAAAAAGCTAATCATGCAACTTTCATATATAGAAAAACGCAGCTCACACACTTTTCATGTATTCAATAAGTACAGAAAATTGCGTGATAAGTCTATGATCAGAGATTTTTCTTCAATGGAAATTGTACGAAAAGCATTTTTCCATTTAAAAAAATGTAATTAGTTTCAATTTTTTAGAAACTAACTTCACAAAATTTGAGGGATGTGTTTCTGACCGAACACAAGTGACATAAACCAGAGTCACCAATGGTTTGACCGTCTCGCATTTACAATGCATTGAAACGACCTGAATATATACAAATCAAAAACTTATAGAAATAATATACCAAAAGCATCCAGTTTTTGATAAAGATGATTGTTTTCAATTTGGATTTTTGAATGATCAAATTTTGATCAAGACATACATAAGCATGCCATACAAAAATAATAGGAGCTTTTAGCGTTTTTGGAAAAAGTTATCAGAAGAAACGGAGAAAAATCCCGTTTTTCGTGTTTCCAGCACACAAACCATAAAATTTTGCACGCAAAAAAAATATTTGTTTTGGAAAATGTTTGTTTTAGTACAAATTTTGATTTTCGGTTGAAAAAGAAAAACAAAAATGTTGGCATTTTCAAAATTACTTTTTGAAAAAATTTTGTTTTCGAAATTGAAAAAATGCTAGTCAAAAAATTTCATATATGGAAATTGTATGATTAGTTTTTTTGACAAAATTTTTTAGTTTTCATTTAGTACAATACACCGACTTTTATGCAGAAACAAGAGAGAAGTTCCTTGAAAAATAGCTTACACCAATTTAGCAAAATTTATATTTGTATGACTAGCCATTTTCATAATTTTGGTTCTTCAAATTGCATGATTAGCATTTTTGGTCTATGGAGGTTAACCCGGGTTACGTTATTTATCATCTGCTTTCGATCGAAAAATTTTGGGGAGCCCAGGGAAAAAATTCAAATGCACTAAAACTAAAAAAAAATGCCTTATAACGAAGGTGAAAACACACTACGGTTTCCTGTGTTTTGAAAGATCGAAATTGCTATTTTATCCGATCTACAAAGACGAAGTCCTAGATTATTGCTGAAAATTAGAAGAGGTAACGCGAGTTTTTGATCTAGGAATTGTAGACAACTTGAAGTATTTCATATCTGTCAAAAACTAGCACTGTATCTCGGAAAAATTTTTCATTCGGATCACCTTGGTTACAGTTATTCATATTGGGGCTTTCGTTTTCTCGGGAGTCGCCTACCTAAAAGTGCTGTTGTTTGTGAAAAGAAAAGAAAATGAAAACAAGCAAATAAACACAACTAAAAGACAAGCAACGCGAGCCGAGATTAGAATGCAAATTCTGGCTCGAGTGTTTGGCTTTATCAGTGTTGCTTATGGAGCAATTTTTGTACCCCTGTCACTGGCAAATCTAGTCGTGCAGCTACAAATTCGGAAGACTGTTGGGGCTATCAGTGCGTCAACAGAGGGTAGGTAGACATCTTTCGCGGAACAAACTTTCATTTTCGCCTTGACTTTAAAAACGAGAGTGCTTGAATTGAGCATTCGGCTGGTTGATATGGGAGGAACTTTTTGTAAAACACAAAAATCTGTTTCACTGTGAAATCTATTGAAATCACTAGAAACCGTATTTATAAAGCTTCGTTTGACTTTTTCTTGGCTTTATGGCTTTGTGTTTGAATCCTTCCATGTGCTAAGAAAAACCATTTCACGGCTATTTGAGGGGAAAACATTTCATACATTGGAGCAAAATGTTTATTCTTGCTAAATAAGTATATAACGCAAAATTGTTCTGCATATAGGAAAAAAACTAAGAAAAATGACCCGAAAAAGGAGAAAATTTTAGTCTACACTTTTTCTACTGTGAAGGTTGCAGAATCTTAGCTGAAATTGTCTGTGTGACTAATGACTTTTGTTTTTGTTATTTTCATGGTAAGTATTGAGTAAATTAAATATAACGAGCTTTCAAGACAGTAATAGCAAATGATGTGTGCTGCATTAATGAAATAGTGGCACTTATTAATCTTTGCCTTGCCTGAAATTATGTGGCCAACAGAACCATTGGTGCCAAAAAAAAAGTTGAAAAACTGCAAAATAACCAAGAATAATAACAAAATATGATCAAAGTGATCATTTGGATCTTGTTAACTAATACTCTCCCTTTTGGTGGACCTTTTTTTAACTACTCCTGCCCCATATTCGTGTATTAATTTTTAAAGAATTTTTTCTGTATGAATCATGCATTTCAAAAATGTCAAAATTAATTGTTTTTTTTTTCGAGCGTTCGTATTTGTATTACTCACTAATTATAAATAAAAACATAAAAAGCTGTAATTAAATAATTTTTTCTGAAAACTTTTCTAAGCTATTGGAAATGAGGCAGCCAAAATTGATTTTCTGAAAATCGAATTAGGAGGGGGGAATAGTTAAAAAGATCCAATTCTTGTCTTGTCACTGACCGAGTTGACCTCCAACCGAAAAAATTCTTATCAATGAAAATTGCTTTGGAAAAAAACTTCAATCATACGATTTCTTTTTAATTCTCATTGTAAGGTAAGCGTTTTTTGCACTGAAATTGTTTTTCAGAAATTTTTTCAAAGGGAGTTTTAGATGAGTTTATATAAGCAAAACAAAGTTTTAAACTGTTATAAATAGTTTATATAAACAAAAAACACCTATTTGTTTTCATTGTATGAAAAAAAAAAGCTTTTGATCTTCATTTTATACTTTTTTTAGTCTATGGAATTTCATGGAATTTTATGACAAGCATTTGGTCCATAATATGAAAAAGTATTATAGGCATTTTTTTGTCTACCGAGCAGCGTCAGTTTTCTGCATACTTTTAAAGTCTAATATCATATTAGTCATCACCGCTACTTTCGCATAAAGAAAATAAGTGTAATCACTACTCAGTTTCGAAATTAAAACACTATTTGAAACTTTGTATTTCCCTTGAAGATTTTGCTTGTTTGTAGGCTTATGAGTTTTACTTTTAATTTTTGTTGATGTCATTTAGAGTCCATCGACTAAATAGCTTAATTTGCTACATAAGCTCCTTTAATTTATTTCAATAACTGAAAGTTTTTGCCAACAAAAATGCTTGAGAAATGAATTACTCAAATATTAATTGGAAAAAAAACACGGAAAAAAGTGTAGCTTTCATAATAAAATTTTCGGTTCAAACGTTAAAAATTCTGATATAGATATTGATTCTGAAAAATTGAGATCTCCTTTTTTTTGAGATCCGAAAAAGCAATAACAAAAAAAACCTGGAGCAATTTATTTATAGGCGCAACATACCGCAAAAAGTTCATCAAAAAACAGCCTATAAACCATAATTGTCTTTTACATGGCTCCACTTGCATGAAACTGGATACAAGGTGGGCTGTTGCAACGGCAACCAAAATTATAGCGCGTTGTTTTGATAATTGCAACTTCCTAAATTATGTTAAAAATGCTGAAAGGTGCCGAGTATGAAGGTCATTAAGCAGATCCCCGCTAGTTTTGACAAGCTTTTTGCAAATTATAATATACAACAAATACTCTAAGAAAAATAATCTATTTTATTAGTTTTGATTTGACAATCTATAAACATTTTAGTTTCAGATCATGTCGAGGAATTTTTATCGCAAAAATTTTTTTCATAAAGGGGCTGTGATTAAGCTTTTTAAAATAATTTTTTCATATTTCGATGACGTATCAATTTTTGATGACCTTTTTTTTTGAACTGATAGCCAAAATTGCTAAAAATCTAATTGATTTTTGCAACTGAAAAAGTATCTCATTTTAACGCATTCACTTCGCGTTCACTTGCATTCGCTTCTCGAGTTTCACTTCGTTTTGTAGTAAAAAGTGTAAAATGGGATACAAAAACTCACTATTTAAAATTCATCACCTTTCCAGCTATATTTTGAATTGTAGGTGTAATTCTTCTCATAGTCAATCGAAGCTCACAGAAGGCATTTCTCAGATTTGAGAGATGTTTGACATCTTGGATCGGCAATTCTGCTTAAAAAAGCAAACTTTAAATCTATGTGGCCTATGATATCAATTAAATGTTCCTTATCGAAGTTTTAGTTGGCACTATACTTGCAGCACTATAGGAATACTATATTTGCCCTGATTTAGGAGTAGTCTTGTTAGAATATGTTCAAGAACAA
This sequence comes from Symsagittifera roscoffensis, assembly GCF_963678635.1. Lineage (NCBI taxonomy): Eukaryota > Metazoa > Xenacoelomorpha > Acoela > Convolutidae > Symsagittifera > Symsagittifera roscoffensis. The sequence goes on from NC_087068.1 coordinate 48,003,202, forward strand.
ACTGGACACTAAACCTTTACAGGAGACGTAGAAGTGGTTTAAACGAAACAAAGTCACACTCTGATAAAAAACAATGATGTTATGCAAAAGTAAGTTGAAAAAAAAACTGCTGGTATCACGGCAAAGCGCTTCCCGGCTTGACCAAAATGTGCAACCATACGTCGCACCATGCATGGTTCCATGGAATGGTTCCATGGGGGCATTTGTTCAAATTGTCATCCATTTGAATTTTGTTTCAGATTTCAAAAAGTCATTTTTTTTAAACGAACACTAAAATGCAGTAGGAAAAAGAGTTCCTTTTCCTAATGCATTTGTTCAAAACAACGTGATTGATTTCATCAATTGTGAATTAATAATAACACGACTGCTCGTATCAGGGCAAAGCCCTGAGTGTTCCGACTGCTTTTGAAGGTTTATGGAGCAGCAGTAATAACATAAAAACATTATATGAAATAAAATAAAATGAAAAATTTTTTTTCTAAAATTTGAAATTTTGTATGAAAATCATCATCCCACACGCCATATAAAGTACAAAAAGATAGTTTTCGTTCCTTGTAACACATCAATAATGGCAAATAAGCTTCGTTCAACCAATTTGGAACGATTTATAAGACGGATTAAATCTCCGCTTACGCGTTAATAGCGCGAATTATATCGCGCGTTAATTGTCCCAAATTGGTCAAAAGGGCCAAAATGGCAATCTTTAAACCCTCATAACTTTACGAAAAATGATCACTGGTGAAATATCTTTTCAAATTTAAGCTCAGGACAACAATACCTTTTGAATGATATAAAAAATTCCGTCAAAAATGGCTAGTTAAAAAGTCGAAATTTGCCTGAAGAAAAAAAAACCACCCCGAGCACAAATATTCCGTTACTTTCGCATCGAAAGTCGGAACAATAAATTAAATTGCTTATATTTTAATCGATTAACAAGAGGAGTCAACTCTCTGCTCTCACTTTTGTAGCCCTGATACGAGCAGTCTTGTTGCTATTTAGGGTCGTTTTTGCATAATGTAATGAGAGGAACACGAAAAAAATTCTTAAAAGTTACTTCGAAGCTAATGTTCTTTTTGTTCCGACTTTCGATACGAAAGTAACGGAATATTTGTGCTCGGGGTGGGTTTTTTTTCTTCAGACAAATTTCGACTTTTTAACTAGCCATTTTTGAAGGAATTTTTATATATCATTCGAAAGGTATTGTTGTCCTGAGCTCAAATTTGAAAAGATATTTCACCTGTGATAATTTTTCGTAAAGTTATGGGGGTTTGCAGATTGCCATTTTGGCCAATTTGGGACAATTAACGCGCGATATATTTCGCGCTATTAACGCGTAAGCGAAGCGGAGAGTTAATCCGTCTTAGAAATCGTTCCAAATTGGTTTAACGAAGCTCATTTGCCATAACTGATTTGTTACAAGTAGCAAAATCTATCCTTTTGTACTTTATATGGCGTGTGGGGGATGATTTTGCCCTGATACGAGCAGTCTTGTTTTGATTTGAACTCAAAACAACAATTAATTTGGAATGATATAAAATACCTTAGAAAAACTGCCAGTTGACCATGAAATTCGTCTGGAGAAAATAAGCCATCGGGCCCAATTATTCCGTCATTTTCTCGGAAAAGAGTCGGAACAAAAAAAAACATTCCCCGAGTCTTTGAGACAAAGAATGAAACATTTAAAAAAAATAAAAACAAGCAGTTACTCTGAAGAGGTCCAATTGTATGATGTATTGAAAGGAAACAGTGTGAAAAACTCTCAGAGAGCATTTAATAAAGCGCCGGTTAGTGTTCAAGTGGCGGTTAGTGTTCAAGTGGAGGTTAGTGTTCAAGTGGCGCAGAATTTTCCGACCGTAGTCGCAATTAAATGTTTTTTTTTGTCGAATTAGGGTCGTTTTTTTGGCTTGGTGTAAAAAAACAACTGAATGAAATAATAGAAGTTCAGCAAATGCGACAGTCAAAGTCAAATAAGCCAATTCGAAAACTTTTTTTTTGCAGAAAACTTGTTCAAATTTTTGAAGTTTTTGGTTCCCTATGTACTAATATGTGGTCACAAGGAGGTCTGCTTTTTTCCCTTCGTGAGAAGAAAATTGGAAGAGCTGGCACGGAAAAAAAACGAAGTGAAAACGCCAGAAACTTAGGCTCAGTGAAACAAAAACAATAAAACTTAATTTTATCTGTAAAAATGCATCATCTAAATATTCGTGTGCTAATCTTAAAACACATGGTCATTTATACAGATTTTTAATATTGCCTAATGGGAAAGCAACAAGATGATTTTGCTTTGTTACATCTGATATTTTTTTGATTTTTTCGATTACCAGTGTTTCCAATCCTATCAATCCCATTATCAACCTCGTAATACTCATAGTTTTTAAATTGATATTTAGATTTTGGTGATATTGATTTCCATTACCGGGTTGACTACATACCGGGTAAAAGCGATGAAGTATATGACAGGACTTATCAATTGTATCGATGTCAAACAATCGAAGTTGGGTTCATTGGTCTGTCACGGCTCTTCCCTGTTGTTAACTGCATCATTTTGATTTTTCTTCTCGTTCATATGAAGATTGCCGCTAAGAGGACCCGCAATTTCCTTACTCAGAAGATGGCATGCAGATAAAACGAGAACTCGGTTATCATACCTAATCCTTTACTGATCATTTTGGTTTTCCTTGCTACTTGATTATGTATAGAAGAATCAATTTTTATCCTGCAATTGAATCCAAAAAACAACCCAAAAATTAAAAAATAAACTTGAAAAAAATCAAGGTAAATCCTTTGCTTTGTCCGATCAAACTTGCCTTGCTAATCAGTAAAGATTGTTTGTTTAAAAAATGGTCGAAAAAAGCTTTCGCGTTGACCTCCATAGAAAAAAATATCACACGTTTCCATTAAATGAGTCTATGAAAAACATCGTTTAACAATCAATTTCTTTTTTTAAATATTAACTGATCAACTGATTTTCCATACAAACGAAAATAGAAGGGTTTAAGAGGTTGATTTTATGTAATTTAAAACAGTTTTGTGTGTTTTAGATTACATAAAATGAACCTTAAACTTTTCTAATTTTTTTGTATGAAAATAATGCTTTTTACTTAATGTTTTTGAAATGGAAATTCATTGATATACGATGTTTTCATAGGCTCATGTAAAAGAGTTGTGTGAATTGTATTCTTGGCTGACTGAAAACCCTTTTTTATCAGAAGTTTTATTTTGCATTTTAAATATAAATTGTTTGATAATTTAATTTCCAAAACTTTTCAAAATTGAGGGACATAAAATTTTGCTCTCATTTAAGTAGCTGTTTCAGATCTACTTTACAGGTTTTATCTATTAAGTTTTTCAGGCACAGTTTTTTCACAGAAGGATCAAAATTGACAATGAAGCTTTTTTTTCTGTGCGGTCAGAGTTTTGGTTTTTGTTTTCAGATGATCAGAAAAAACTAAATCTGCCCACGTTTTTCAACCACTGAATTTTCTAAAGAAAATTCCCTTTTAGCCATATACAAAAACGAAAATTTTGACCTTTTGAAAAATGTGGGTGATTTTTGTACCGGGATGTGTTTGAGTTTTTTCTTTCGTTTCTTTTTGTTTTTACGCAAAATCAGCAAAAACAAATAATCAATAAAGTAGGTCAAATCAATTATTCTATTAAAATCCAATTTCAAAAAAAGTTCGAAAATTTTCAATTTCCAGTCTATCTTTGAACTAATGTTTTTCAGCGCCTTTTTGGCAAACAAAAACTTCCAAACGTAAAAGGAAAATCTGCAATAAAATGGAAAAAGAGTTTGAAAATTTTTTATACAATTTGTGTTTTAGTTTTACTAGTCAATTTTCTATCTAAACAAATTTCGAAGCAGCCTATCCGACTATGGTTGTCGAATATGCCTAATTTTGATTCTTTGGCTCAGATTTTTTGATCACATCTTACAGGAAAATTACACTAATTTGAAAAAGTGTACTTTTTCAAAATTGAGTTGCAAAGATGGAGTTGCAAAGTTAACTCTTTTCGTTTAAGTGAAAAACGTATGACAAAACTTTTGTCAATCTGGGTCAAAAATAACCACATGAGCATAACGGGTATAGTTTTTTATATATGCAAAAATATCTCAGCGGACCCCGACGCACACAGTGCGTGTCCCGTAGCTTATCCTAGCCATGCCGAGATGGAGTTGGACACTCTTGCTACCTGGTCACTTAAAGGGAGCGTGTAGTGCATACGACATCCCACCTTACGTGACCAGCTTGGATCCTATAGGGGCACCACTCCTATTCAATCCCACTCGTTGGTCCATGGTCATCATAGAATACCCACAGGGATAACTTAAAAGGTCACTGGCTTAGTCCGAGGTCTTTGGCTTAGACCGATGAGCATAGCTCTACTTGCACTACTTGGGCAGTAATCTCGTATCGCCAGCTTTCTTTCCCCTACTTGTGGGTTGAAATTTCGGGTCCATACTAACCGGCAACTTAAGATCCTTTAACAATCGCCGGTAACTATAGAACATAGCTACCGCTTTGAGGGAAGAGTGTCCCTAAAACTCCTTTAAACAGAATGGTTTTTACACGACTATGCAAGTATATACCTTCACCGAACACGAAGCCGTACGAAGTGTCGATAGACGTATGGGAAACCTGCCACTGTTTTGTGTGTTTTAGATTACATAAAATGAACCTTAAACTTTTCTAATTTTTTTGTATGAAAATAATGCTTTTTACTTAATGTTTTTGAAATGGAAATTCATTGATATACGATGTTTTCATAGGCTCATGTAAAAGAGTTGTGTGAATTGTATTCTTGGCTGACTGAAAACCCTTTTTTATCAGAAGTTTTATTTTGCATTTTAAATATAAATTGTTTGATAATTTAATTTCCAAAACTTTTCAAAATTGAGGGACATAAAATTTTGCTCTCATTTAAGTAGCTGTTTCAGATCTACTTTACAGGTTTTATCTATTAAGTTTTTCAGGCACAGTTTTTTCACAGAAGGATCAAAATTGACAATGAAGCTTTTTTTTCTGTGCGGTCAGAGTTTTGGTTTTTGTTTTCAGATGATCAGAAAAAACTAAATCTGCCCACGTTTTTCAACCACTGAATTTTCTAAAGAAAATTCCCTTTTAGCCATATACAAAAACGAAAATTTTGACCTTTTGAAAAATGTGGGTGATTTTTGTACCGGGATGTGTTTGAGTTTTTTCTTTCGTTTCTTTTTGTTTTTACGCAAAATCAGCAAAAACAAATAATCAATAAAGTAGGTCAAATCAATTATTCTATTAAAATCCAATGTCAAAAAAAAATTCGAAAATTTTAAATTTCCAGTCTATCTTTGAACTAATGTTTTTCAGCGCCTTTTTGGCAAACAAAAACTTCCAAACGTAAAAAGGAAAATCTGCAATAAAATGGAAAAAGAGTTTGAAAATTTTTTATACAATTTCTGTTTTAGTTTTACTAGTCAATTTTCTATCTAAACAAATTTCGAAGCAGCCTATCCGACTATGGTTGTCGAATATGCCTAATTTTGATTCTTTGGCTCAGATTTTTTGATCACATCTTACAGGAAAATTACACTAATTTGAAAAAGTGTACTTTTTCAAAATTGAGTTGCAAAGATGGAGTTGCAAAGTTAACTCTTTTCGTTTAAGTGAAAAACGTATGACAAAACTTTTGTCAATCTGGGTCAAAAATAACCACATGAGCATAACGGGTATAGTTTTTTATATATGCAAAAGTATCTCAGCGGACCCCGACGCACACAGTGCGTGTCCCGTAGCTTATCCTAGCCATGCCGAGATGGAGTTGGACACTCTTGCTACCTGGTCACTTAAAGGGAGCGTGTAGTGCATACGACATCCCACCTTACGTGACCAGCTTGGATCCTATAGGGGCACCACTCCTATTCAATCCCACTCGTTGGCCCATGGTCATCATAGAATACCCACAGGGATAACTTAAAAGGTCTCTGGCTTAGTCCGAGGTCTTTGGCTTAGACCGATGAGCATAGCTCATGCACTACTTGGGCAGTAATCTCGTATCGCCAGCTTTCTTTCCCCTACTTGTGGGTTGAAATTTCGGGTCCATACTAACCGGCAACTTAAGATCCTTTAACAATCGCCGGTAACTATAGAACATAGCTACCGCTTTGAGGGAAGAGTGTCCCTAAAACTCCTTTAAACAGAATGGTTTTTACACGACTATGCAAGTATAGACCTTCACCGAACACGAAGCCGTACGAAGTGTCGATAGACGTATGGGAAACCTGCCACTGGTTAGACCAGTGGTAGGAGGGGCATGCGCAATACAAAGATGTCGGGTATCCCCCAAGGCTCACGTTTGCCGAAGCAACGCTCCCCAAGGTTCGCACCTACGTCTCTAAGCACTGGGCAAGGCGGCGGGTGACGTTTGCAGAAAAGGCCTCAGAGATGATCAGAAAAAACTAAATCTGCCCACGTTTTTCAACCACTGAATTTTCTAAAAAGATTCCCTATTAGCCATATACAAAAACGAAAATTTTGACCTTTTGAAAAATGTGGGTGATCTTTGAACCGGGATGTGTTTGAGTTTTTTTTTCGTTTCTTTTTGTGTTTACGCAAAATCAGCTAAAACAAATAATCAATAAAATAGGTCAAATCAATTATTCTATTAAAGCCAATGTCAAAAAAAAATTCTTCAGTCTATCTTCGAACTAATGTTTTTCAGCGCCTTTTTGGTAAGCAAAAACTTCCCAACGTAAAAAGGAAAATCTGCAGTAAAATGGAAAAAGAATTTGAAAATTATTTATACAATTTCTGATTCAATTTTTCTAGTCAATTTTCTATATAAACTAATTTCGAAGCAGCCTATTCGACTATGATTACCGAATATGCCTAATTTTGAATCTTTGGCTTAGATCTTTTGATCACATCTTACAGGAAAATTACACTTATTTGAAAAAGTGTACTTTTTCAAGATTGAGTTGCAAAGATGGAGTTGCAAAGTTAACTCTTTTCGTTTAAGCGAAAAACATATGACAAAACTTTTGTCAATCTGGGTCAAAAATAACCAAATGAGCATAACAAGTATAGTTTCTTTAAAATTTATATCTAATTTGACACTATTTTTGGCGGTAATGTACAAAATGATACCGAATCATTGATAAATGAATTCGGAATCAGTAAATCATCAGATGTATTTCTTATTTCAAACATTGAGCAAAACTACGTACCTTCCAATGTCCGAAGCTGGATTATTGATTTATATCCTTTTGGTTATAAATCATAGAGTAAATTCAAATAAGGTACACCGTCTGCTCGTCACCCTATCTTATTTTTGGCCGGATAGATTTGTGCAAATTCTTAGTCTAATACCAATCTTAACCTTACTCTTATATCCCCTAGTCTCAAAAGATCTAAAGTTCACCGGTTTATGCGAGTTAGTTCCAGAATGAGAACAACTGTAATCTAAGTTTAATTCAAATTGTTCTGGTGTTGAAACTACAAGAAGTTTTAACACTTACAAATAAGTGTGTTGTTAGTTTGATGGAGTATGATTGGTTAGTATTTAATATTTTATAGAGATAAAATATCATAATAAGAACCAATGATAAATACTAGTTTAGATCTGGTTCCACCCAACCGGGGTTTAGAGAATTTTAGTTTTTCAATGTTGTATTGTGGTGTAGGATGAAAGATGGTGTTTTTCTTTAGAGGTTGCGAGCATATTCTTTTTTTCTGGTTTGAATTTCTTTTGCTGCGATACCAAGTCGTACTTTAAATCCGTTGAGTGTAGTGACTGTAGGCAGCATATCGGGTGTATTTTGCCATTCCGTAGTTGGAGTGTGATTGGGTTGTCAAACTCCTTGCTGCTCGTCTTTGGGCTGTATGTAAATGTAATCTATATACTGCATTGTATTATTTATATATACAAATCTTTGTTATTTTTGTTTTTAGTTATGATCTTGTATTAATTTTTATCACAAAAGCGTTCTTGTTTAGTTCGGTTATTTTTAGGAGAATAATTTATCCAGTTCTAAGCTTGTTTTAATCCGGTTTGGGTACCGTGCGTTTTCTTTGCTTAGTCATGCTGTTAGGTTGTGGTTTGTGGTGTTTAGTAGGCTTGCGTTGGTTAGTTTGGATTATTACATAATTCCTTTCCAACCGGGTTGAATGAAAGTTTGAAAAGTGTTAAAGCTAGTTAGAGTTGTTATCAGTGAAAGTTAAAAGTTAAATTCATTATTTTAAGCAATTCTTCGTGGGCGAGCTGTGCGATTGTGGATAGGATTGTGGGCGAGTGAATATTTAAAACTACATAGAAGCGTCTTTGAAAATGTTAGTACTGCTTTATTTTTATAGGCAACATTTATTAATTTACTACTTTGAAGTTATTAATTTCACAGCTTTATTTGGTGAGTTGAAATTATCAATTTATTTTCATTTTAAGAATATTTACTGTATATGGGAAAGAGTTCATGTATCAGTTTATAGCTGTTTTGGGGGTAAATTATACTGCTTCATTTTTTGTAATTGGGTAATCTAAATTTATGATTCTAGAAGGAGTTTTCTGTTTTTTGTTTCGTTTTTGTTTTTTTTGTAGATGATTGATGATCGTGCCTGTGAAGACTAAAGAAAAAGAAAAAACATTTATTAAGAATGGTTTGTTTCGTTTCAAATTTATTAGATTAATTTATTTAATTCGTACTTACCTTATTCGTCAGGAAAGAATCCACGGGGAAAAACTTCGTGGATTATTTCTGATGATGTTATTAGTTTAGCTAGTCAGCGAATGATGTAGTTAGTTTGGAGAAATAGCCAAAGCAATTCGAGTGTGGTCGGGTGATTTGTTGGTTTTTTGACAAGTAGGTTGGGCTTACGCAATTTTTGGCGAGGGGAAGTTTGGAGGGATATTAAGGGACTTTTAGTTTTATTCTTTTTATTGCATGATCGGGGGTATTTGAGATTTATTTGTACTTTAGGCTAAATGATCATATCGTTTTTGTTCTTTAGGCTAATTTAAAATTTTTGCTTGAGGGTTTTTCGAGGTCTAAGCTGGGACAATATTGTTGAATTTTATTCTAGTTGATAGGGGAGGGTCGTAATTTTGAGGTTTTGTTTATTTCAGTTGTCAAACTTGAGCGGGTTGCTTATTTTTGACCTGGAGTTCTTAAAGTTATAGTTAGAGATAAGCTTGAAGGTGATTGTTTGTCGGCTAAAGAATCCGTTTTAAAAAAGGTGATGATTCGGAAAGGTTCTTATTGGCTGAAATTGAACTAGTTTGTTCAAGTGCTTTCCAGCATGATTTTTGAGAAAATGTTCGGTCCATGAAAATATCTTCAAGAGGTGAAGATGTTAATTAATTCAAATTGGTATTGAAATTCAACTTTCTTTATATTTTAGCTTGCGGGATGAATGTTTTGTAATCTTTTCGTGGCTGATTACGAAGTCGCGATGATTGTCTTTGTGGAGAGTTTTCTTTTTGATCTTGTGGTATATATTTTTTTTTTTTAATTTTTGATTTTTCTTTCTGTTTGAGTGATTTTTTTGTTGTCTAAATTTTTTGATATTTGTTTGGGAAGTTCTTTGTCCTTTTATTGTATTGTTTTTGGATGGGGTACATATCAGTCCTTTGATTTTGATGTTGTTCTGAGCTATTTTGAATAATTTTAAGACCTGTAAAAGAGTATAATTGAGTAACTTCTCGAAGGGCGTACTCTTTCGGGTAATAACTAAAGATTGTTTCGATGTTGAACGATTTCTTCTTTGTTTAAGTCTGTAAGTTTGTATGTTACATCAGTGGGTTTATCAATTATTTGATAGGATCTTTTTCGGAGTGGTTGTAATTTTTTAGAAATTCCTTTTTGTGTTGTGAAATTTGGAATTAAAACATATGTTCCGATTTTTAATTTTGTGGCTGGGATAAATTGGGAATTTAGTTGGGAATTAAAATTTTGTCTTTGTAATAATTTTTTTGTTACTTTTTGATAAATTTCAGTATGTTTTTATCTCTGTTTAAAATCTATTTGGTGTGTGTATAACTCATAGAGTAATTTCAGATAAGGTACACCGTCTGCTCGTTTGGCCGGATAGATTCGTGCAACTTCTTAGTCTAATACCAATATTAATCTTACTCTTATATCTACTAGTCTCAATAGATCTAGTGTACAACGGTTTATGCGAGTTAGTTCCAGAATGAGAACAACTGTGTTCTATGTTTAATTCAAACTGCTCTGGTGTTGAAACTACAAGTAGTTTCAACACTTACAAATAAGTGGGTTGTTAGTTTGATGGAGTATGATTGGTAAGTATTTATTATTTTATAGAGATAAAATATCATCAAAATAACCAATGATAAATACTAGTTTAGATCTGGTTCCATAATGTTGTTCTAAAATCACCCCACGTTCCGTTTTTACGTCATCAATGCAGGTTGTTGCTTCGTTTGCAGAAGATACTTAAAATAGCAGAGATTGTAGAAAATGTAACACTGAAAAAGAAAACTTTTCATGTAAAAAAATTTACTGCAAAAGCGTACTGATAATGAGGATCAAAAAGTTCTACAGTAAATACATAATGCACTAATATGGTTGGAACCGATGTTCACTATAAATCTGGGTGATCAACTGAGTTGTAATCCTATTGTTTGTCTGAGTGATGTGATTACGAGGTCGTATTTTTCGTCGTTGATTAAACAATTGTGTATTATGATTCTTTGTTTGTTTCCTAAATTGTCTCTTGACATAAGGTTTAGGATGATGGATGCAAAATTTGGGTAAGTGACTTCTAATGTCTTATACTGTTAGTTCTTAAAATTTTTTGTGGTTAGCTTAACTTGGGTCGTATTGTTGGGTTGGGGAGAAAACGTATATCGATTCCCAAGAATGATTTGTACTTTCTCGTGACTAATTCTAAGCTAAGATTGACCTACCTAATCCTACTTAGGGGTTGTGATTTGTGATCAAGTGTTGGAGAATAGTAAACCGATCCACAAGGTTCAGGTATAATTAGAACGCGAGTAGTTCGTTAGATACTATTTTATGACTCACTAAGTTTAAGTGTTTTAGCCTGGGTCATCTATGAGGAGGGGGATCAAAAGAAGGATGAGTAACCGAAGTTCTTCACTGTTTATCTTAATTAGAATGGTTAAATTGTTGAAAAAATTCTGTTAATTCTGGGTCTTTGTTAAGGGTTGGGTAGTGAATTGACGTTTGAGGTCGTTAGACACTGATTAAATTACAAGGGGAGAACAAAAATGTTCTATTTGATCCAAGGGAAGCTTGATGATCAGAATATTTGAACAAAGTTAATTTATTTTGAGTTAAGTGAAATTAATTTAAAGATCCAAGGGAAGCCTTGATGATCAGAGTATTTAGATAAAGTCAATTTATTTTAATTTAAGTGAAACTAATTTAAAGATCCAAGGGAAGCCTTGATGATCAGAATATTTAGATAAAGTTAATTTATTTTAATTTAAATGAAATTAATTTAAAGATCCAAGGGAAGCCTTGATGATCAGAATATTTGGACAAAGTTAATTTATTTTGAGTTAAGTGAAATTAATTTAAAGATCCAAGGGAAGCCTTGATGATCAGAATATTTAGTAAGTCAATTTATTTTAATTTAATTGAAACTAATTTAAAGATCCAAGGGAAGCCTTGATGATCAGAATATTTAGATAAAGTTAATTTATTTTAATTTAAATGAAATTAATTTAAAGATCCAAGGAAAGCTTTGATGATCTGTTATTTTAAATGAAATTAAGTTAAGTGAAAACAAGGATAAGCCTTGATAACTTTAGGTATAATTTTAATTGAAGAAAAGGTTAAGTGTTTAGTTTTGATGATGTTAATGTTTTGAGATTTGCTGTTATGTTTTAGGTGATGAAGCTGGGATGAAAAAATAGTGTATGTATACTAACAAATATGCTTTATACTAACTAATTGTTGTTTTTTATATGCAATAAAGATTTTTTCCAAGATGTTTTTAATAATCGAGAATTTTAAGGAGAATGACTAGAAATACTTTTATCAATCGTTATTGTATAATTATTAGGTTTAGCGCCATGAAAAGTTATTGAAGATGTTTTTTCAAAATATCATGTCAGTAAATGATAATTTAATTTTACTGCTGGAAGTATTCCAAAAATAAAAATTTGATCTCGTTTTTGTCGTACAATCATGAAATCGATTGGTAGATTTCTTCCTAGTCGTACGCCGTCTCTTGTCCGAGGTCTTCTTCCAATACCGGGTAGTTCTCGTATTGTTCGGAAAATTGGCTCTGATCTATTGAGTCGTGGAGACATTTCTACTAATTTTTTTTAAATGTTGTATTTGTCTAATTCTAATTATGTTTTCTAAATCTAGGTTAGTTAAGGTCTGTTCAAGATTATTTGGTCGCACCAGATGAGTTATATCCTTTTGGTTATAACTCATAGAGTAATTTCAGATAAGGTACACCGTCTGCTCGTCACGCTATCTTATTTTCGGCCGGATGGATTCGTGCAACTTCTTAGTCTAATACCAATCTTAGTCTTACTTTTATATCTCCTAGTCTCAATAGATCTAGTGTACACCGGTTTATGCGAGTTAGTTCCAGAATGAGAACAACTGTGTTCTAAGTTTAATTCAAATTGCTCTGGTGTTGAAACTACAAATAGTTTCAACACTTACAAATAAGTGGGTTGTTAGTTTGATGGAGTATGATTGGTTAGTATTTATTATTTTATAGAGATAAAACATCATAATAATAACCCGTGATAAAAACTAGTTTAGATCTGGTTCCATAATGTTGTTCTAAAATCACCCCACGTTCCGTTTTTACGCCATCAATGCAGGTTAGTGCTTCGCTTGCAGAAGATACTTAAAATAGCGGAGATTATAGAAAATGTAAAACTGAAAAAAAAAACTTTTCATGAAAAAAAATTTACTGCAAAAGCGTACTGATAATGAGGATCAAAAAGTATCGAGAACAGTTCTACAGAAAATACAAACTGCACTAATATGGTTGGAACCGATGTTCACTATGAATCTGGGCGATCAACTGAGTTGTAATCCTATTGTTTGTCTGTGTGATGTGATTACGAGGTCGTATTTTTCGTCGTTGATTAAACAATTGTGTATTATGATTGTTTGTTTGTTTCCTAAATTGTCTCTTGACATAAGGTTTAGGATGACGGATGCAAAATTTGTGTAAGTGACTTCTAATGTCTTAAACTGTTAGTTCTTACAATTTTTTGTGGTTAGCTTAACTTGGGTCGTATTGTTGGGTTGGTGAGAAAACGTATATCAATTCCGAGGAATGATTTGTACTTTCTCGTGACTAATTCTAAGCTAAGATTGACTTACCTAATCTTACTTAGGGGTTGTGATTTGTGATCAAGGGTTGGAGAATAGTAAACCGATCCACAAGGTTTAGGTATAATTAGAACGCGAGTAGTTGGTTAGATACTTTTTTATGACTCACTAAGTTTAAGTGTTTTAGCCGGGGTCATCTATGAGGAGGGGGATCAAAAGAAGGATGAGTAACCGAAGTTCTTCATTGTTTATCTTAATTAGAATGGTTAAATTGTTGAAAAAATTCCTAAATTCTGGATCTTTGTTAAGGGTTGGGTAGTGAATTGACGTTTGAGGTCGTTAGACACTGATTAAATTGGGAAGGGGAGAACAAAAATGTTATATTTGATCCAAGGATAAGCCTTGATGATCAGAAATTTAGATTTAGTTTAATTTAATTTAAAGATCCAAGGGAAGCCTTGATGATCAGAATATTTGGACAAAGTTAATTTATTTTGAGTTAAGTGAAATTAATTTAAAGATCCAAGGGAAGCCTTGATGATCAGAATATTTAGATAAAGTCAATTTATTTTAATTCATTGTAAACACAAAAAGTCAATTGTAAACACAAAATCGTTGAAGAAAACCATGGTAATCATTCAGGACCTCAGAGGAAGATTCAGGGGGAAGGGCGGGAGTTGGCGGACGCCCTTTCTACTGAGGTATTCGGCCCCCTGCCGACCCAAAGGGTCCCCCTTTGTACTTTTTAAGAAAGCCGTTTTTGGCCGACCGACCCTGAAAGTTTTCTAAAGGCGCCTTGGGCGCCAATATATACTAATTTTAAGGAAAAATTTGCTTGCGGCGCAGAAAGTTTGGCCAAAACAGCGTCTTTTTACTGCTTTAGGAAAGCTCGGAAATAAGTTTGTGCGACCTAAAAAAAATGGTTGTCAAAGTTTTTGAAATTTTTTTGAAAATATGCCCCGCCCCCTCGAGAAAATCCTAGATCCGCCCCTGCAGGACCTTCAAACGTTTTTGTGGGGCACTCATTAATACAACTCATTTAAAGTTGGGTACAAAATATCAACAAAAACATTTAATTGACTAAATTTGCTGAAATTTACAGTGTTTGCAACATTTGGGGATTATTCAAGAATTCCGTCAAAAAATAAACTTACCCTGTATAATTTTGCTTTTCATATAACTGTGAATCCCGCAAAACTCTTCGAACTCTTTTTCAGTTCAATTATGACAAACCATGAGTCCTTCTAAATCTAACGCCCGCACTGGAGTTTCATAGATAAAAAATCAAATGAATTTGAGTTGTATGTTCAGTATTCATGAAGGTCAAAAATAATCAAAGATAATTAAAATGAAATGAATCAAACTGTATTTTTAATAATGCATTAGGCTAATTTTTTATATTTCTTTGCCCTTAAAATTAAAAATAGTCAGTAATAAGTTCAAATTCGTTCATAACACCAACAGAGCGAAAGCCATTTCAAAAATCAATACAGCTTCGCAGTCGAATTAAATAGATTACAAACACGCTGTGAGGTGGAGATAATTAATACACCCAACTCTAAATCAACTCAACTCAACACAAATTGCCACCTGATTTTGTACACTTCAATGTCAAGAAAACAAGATACCAGAGATAAACTAGCACTTGATTGCTCATCAAATTATTATAAAAAAATTTTAAGCGCCTTAAAATTTTGAATTATGAAACAGTTTAACTAAGGCAGAACGGCACATATAAACGCAATTTTCTTGATGTCAACTATAAAAATTTTATAAACGACATTTTTATTAAAGTTTTTCAGATTATACTAAATGAAATGAGAGGGGTTTGCTTAGCTTTACATTAGCAAAAAAACTAGAGATTGATTTTAATATACATCAGATGAATAAGAATTTTATATGATCTGTTGCGAGTGGGGAGAGGGTGGTAGGTAAAATTCAACTAAAGTATTATTCAAGTTGAAATAAACTTGTAAAATCTCGTTCAAACAAACGGTAAATAGCTCATGTTTTGTAGATTTAATTCAGTAGTTCGGAACAAAGAGCAATTCTTGTTTGTACAAGCAGTTTTTAAATGCTTAGAGGTTGATGGTTGTTTTTGCAGATTAAGAGGCACTCATCAATGTTTAAGTTGAATCTAAATAAGCCAGAACAACTAATTTGTCTTCAACCCCTCACCAATAATTTTTCTGCTTTCACAAAAACAACTTGAGAAGGAAATGAATTCAAAAAATCTCCCAAAAAATTACACTCATAATCCATTTTTTACTTCTAATTGTCGAAAATTACGGACCAATTGACTAACCGGTTGTAACAATGATGTACATCTTGGCTTTGAGCGCAATACATCAAGAGAGTCGGTATCACTGTGAAGAAGATTACAAACAAATCTTTTTCCTTGTCTGAAATAATAAAATTTGAATTTAAACTGTTCCGTCAGATCTAAAATCACAGAACTCACAATTTTTGGTTTCTTCCACACCATCGAGATTTTCCGTAATAATACAGCTGCTAAATTTTCGAGAAGTTTTTGAAAGCTTTCATACTATGCTGATCAATTTTCGTACTACTTGAGCAAGATTTCTAACGAAATCCACTTTGATTCTTTTGCTTAGTTTTTCACGTGTTTCTCCATAGGCAGCATTTATATCGAATTTGAAAAAATTTCTAATATAATTTTTATTTTTTTTCGTTTTTTAGAGTTTATCTGTACATCTGGTGCCATCCAACAGTTTTTTTTTTAATTTGAGGACTCAGCATATTTTCTTAAACCCTAACCCTAACTCAACATAAGCTTTGAGTATGATGTATTAAATCGTATAGTTGTTCTTATCGAAAAATGTTGAAAGAAGTTTTTTGGCCTTTTTCCTTGTTTTATACTGCATGCGGTCTGTGTTCAGCTTGAAACTCGCTGAGCCAAGTGATGTCGAAAACTAGTTTCGTGGGTGATGTCGAAAACTAGATTCGTGGAGGGATTTTTTTAAATAGGTTATAAATTTCGGTAGGATATTCTAGATGGACTTCGGGGACATATCAAATGTGAGATCTATCGCTTGTTTCTGGATTCCTTTGATGTCGTAGCTTTATAAAGATAAAAAAAGTGTGGAATGGTAGTGAATTGGTCTTCTTCTCCTCTTATAACATCGTCTGCCATTTCCAAATGCTACCTCTGGGTCAGAAGCTTCAATGATGGTTCACAAATTTTTCATAAAAACTTCCCCTCTAGGCTGGCAGCTGAAAAGGACTGTGTGCATTCCAGCCCATATACCTCTATAAACAAATTTCACAGAGTTTTTGAATAAACAAACTTCAGAAACATTGATCAAATCAAAATTATTTTTTGAAAAATCATACTAAGCAAATAGCAGACATTTATAAACAAACTTCACGAAGTTTTTGAATGAACAAACTTCAAAAAAATTGATTAAATCAATAAATCAAAATTATTTTTTGAAAAATCATACTAAGCAAATAGCAGACATTTATAAACAAACTTCACGAAGTTTTTGAATGAACAAACTTCAAAAAAATTGATTAAATCAATAAATCAAAATTATTTTTTGAAAAATCATACTAAGCAAATAGCAGAGACTGTTATTAAATACAAATCGTGGTATGAACTTAGGTTTATACACCGATGTTGTTCAAAAACTATGTTTGCATGATCAAGATTTTCCTCTGAAATTGAGGATTTTCCTTCATTCAAGTTACTTTTCTATTCTTCATGTGGATCTAACACAATTGATAAGACTTTTCGAAGCCACCCATATTACTATCAAGTTAGAATTCTTCTTGCTTTATCAAGTCAACATCACATGCTGATCTACCGACTCGCTGGAATTGCTTTTCCAAAACTTGAAACCCATCTATAATCAAGTTTACAACTAATTTTTTGAGTAAACTTGACATAAACCTTAATGAATCGTTGAATCGCATTTATTCAAAAAAAGTTAGTGTTTTTTTATGAAAGTTATTTTCCTTCATGAGCACTTTGAGAATTAAGGAAATGTAAGTCTCGTCAATTGATGGAAATATCTGAATTTTTTTTCTGATATTGAATTTGTTCAAGGCCAACCAAAGATAGGTCATGTCATACCCTGACAATTATGTGCTATCACTGGGGTGAGTTTTGGAGTAGATATTTTCATATTAGAGAGCTCATGTGATCAAACCGAAATTTTTCCAGAATAGTGGTAGTGATCGAGATGTTTGGGTTTGCTGTTTGTAAAATCAATTACAACTATCTAACCCACTAGTGCTTTGCTTGTTGATTGTTCGACAACTCCTGAAAATTGTGGGTATCGTTTTTTAATTCTGTAGACATCATGACCCAGTTTTTCAATGGTCGTGACAGAGTCCTCCATACAATCGGGTGATCTTTTCGGATTGAAGACTTCTTCGTTGTGGGTTTTATGTTCAATTATGACTGATGCATATACCTGCGGATCTTGTTTCTGTAAAATTTCGATAAGACTTTTGATGGATTGTTGGATGGTGATCTCACTGGTGCTCTTGTCGATTCTAGGTCAAAGTAAAAAACCATCGGACAGTACGTCTTTTCCTTCTCCTTTCTAAGATGAAATTTTTTATTTTACTCGTTCGGTATTGTAACAATAATCGTAACAAAAATAGGTTCCGTCCAAAATGAAAATATGAAAACAGTTCCTACAGATAACAGCTCGGTTATCAGGCTGTAAAATTGCCGTAGTTTCATTGCCAAGTTTCTTACATTTTGATTGAGAACCTAGTGGTATCGACGTCCGACAGTCGGAAGTAGCAAGTCCACCAGAAACTTGCTCTCTTTTTTCGAGACATGGAATGGCATCAGTTCCCGATTGTGATAACTAAAATTTAAACAAACTCATGATTTTATTTCTCTTCTTATTGCCTGATAGTTGGTTATTGATTTCACTCATTAACAAACACTAACCGAAAGATGATGATCTACAAAGATCCTTGTTTTCAGTTTCACCGATTGAGTCGATTGGCATGGGCAATTATCAAGATCCTATCAGTTGATGTGCTGAGGGGTTTTGTGAACTGTACAGCCATGGGCTCCTTTTATGTCTCCAAGAGGCACACTCGTGAGTCAAGCTCGGGCCGTGCTGTACATGAAAGGCGGATAGGAAGCAATACTAGAAACAATTGGAATCTCCCAAGTTTCTAATTTTTAAGGGAGATTGTTCAGATGCTAGACCCGGATGAAGGCAATTTGGGATGCTGGTCGTATAGGCGAGACTTTTTCCAGCTTGACTTGGATCCGAACCAATCTTTTGATTATCCAGTCGCTACCATGATCAGTGAAGCTACCGATAGTTTTTATCACTAGTTAAACCATTTCATGGTACTGATTATCCGACAGATCTTCACCGTAGATAGTGTTCATAATCCGTTTTTGCGAAGAAAGGCAGCTCCTTAACTTCATCTTCTCCAACTGGTTTGACCAAATCTATTTCGAACAACTTTTGAACCTTCTGGGGGCAGACGTGGCTTGCAGTGACTTTGTTGACTACATCACGAAGTTAAAGACTACAACAGAACACAAAGTTAGGTCAAGTTCACTCGAGACAAGAATAACAAACCCTCAAGTTTCCATCGAAAGCTGATTCATCGGGAAAAAGTTGATTTGCGGCAGGTATAATCTCTTGATAATTGGTCATTCATTTGCAGCGATGAGATGTTAAATGAAAACCGCTATGTCCGCGTCAGTCCTACGGAAGTAAACACATATGCAAACAACAGCTGCTCCATGTTTTGCACTGACATTTTGGTTCATATCTACAAGTGATCGAGATTGGAAACAGCAGTTGCCACACTCAAACCACTTCGCTTGGAGTGGTATGGAATGCATCGTTTCTTTTTGTCATCGTAGGCTGCGACTAGCGGCGGAAGTCTCGAGGACAAATCTCGCAAAATGTTTGGGGAGTTGACAACCTTGTTGATTTTGGTGATTGGCGAAGCTCTCAAGAAACTGAAAAAAAAAACACTAGGTCACAAAAGCTTACAAAGTTCTTTTGGATTTGAGATAGATTTATTTAGATATTTTATTTCAATCAGAAACACTTGAAGTTGACACAGCAAAAAATTGAAGCGAGGTTAGGTTTTAAGTTTGAAGCTCAGGATGCAGTAAGCCACAAGGGTAAGGGTTGAAAGGGTGTAGGGCTTGTTGTTGATTGTTGGCAGTTTCTTCTTAGGTTGTTTTACTTTGCGAAATTTTTTTCAAAAATTGCGTTTTTTACTTTGCGGTTGTGTGTTTCCTTTGAAAGACATTTACTTCAAAATGTGGTTAAACTCCTACACTTTTGGTACCGTTTTAGCTTAAAGTGAGATATAATTGCATAGGAGGTGACGGGATATAAACGGCAATAGACAGGAGGAAAAGGAAGACTTCTCATTGCAGGAGGAAAAAGAATACCTCTTGCATGAGAGATTTTCTTATATGCAGAACAAATGCATAGCTTGTTTGCATGGTTTGATTTTTTTAGACATTCATAATAAATTTTTATGTTTGCATGCTAGTGTGTATGTATGTACAATTGCATGAATGTATGCTTTTCTGTGATGCTTTGTGTATTAGCTAACCCGGCGTTGCTTGTCGTTACGCTCCTTGGAATGGCCTCCCGCTCGGTAAAGTAACGTGAAAAATTTATCAAGACGCAATTTTCTAAAACAAAAACACACTGTGATAACAAAATTTTGATTTTGAAAAAAAAACAATTTTTGTCTCCAAATTTAATCAAACCTCTCTCCTTCAGTTTCCTTTGCTTTCCCAAATAAGGTTAGAAACCAAACTCAATTTTCAAAAAACAACAACAATTTTGAAGTGTTTTACCCCTATTTTACCATAAAATACCAAATCCTGATTTTAACTTGATTAAAAGTGTAATAAAAACGCTTCAAAGGCTGAATTATGCCTAATTAGAGAAAGAAAAACTACTAATTAGAGTAGATTTTTATAGATTTTCGTGGAAATGAAAAAAAAACATTTTCTTGAATTTTTTTGTCTCCAAACCAAATGAAAGCACCCTCAATTAATTTCCTATGGTCTCCTGAGTATGGTTAGAACCCACGATCATTTTTCGAAAAAATTTATTTTGATTTTTCAGCCGCTTCTACTCAAAATTAGTGATTATACACTTGACACTTGTTTATAAATGATATATAAATGTATATTCATGGCTTAAAAGTTATTCTTTTTACTTCGCATTAAGAGTTCTGGCTAACCTCGCAAGGCACAAAGTACAAGGAGAGAGAGAGAGAGAGTGGAGAGTGTTTAAAAAAGCCAAAATGTGATTGGATAAAATTACATGTTTATTGTTTTTGAAACAGAAGACTAACAGTATCTCAAAAGCTATAATGAAAACGAGGCTGGCAGTAAACAACTTCATTTTTTCTCCCTCTCAACTAGCAGAAGAATATGATATCATGCGTCTGAAAGTTTTGAACATTTGTAAGTAAAAATAAAATAATTTTTTCTTGCTTTGGTTTATAAGCAATTAAAATCTGTTCAGTTTTTACCAAAAATTAGGTCAAGTCATACTCTATCTAATCATTTAATTTAATGCAGTTTTGGTTGCGAATTTTTTGGTCCTATGAAAAAATTCATTATCTTCCTCTTTCATTTTTTCTTTGGTTTCTTTTTTTTAATTTTTGGTCGATTTATCACAAAGCAATTTTTAACTCAAAGAAAAAATTAGGAACACTAACTAAACAAAATTTAGGCTTTGAATAAAACAAAGATTTTAAAAAAAATCATTTCAAACCAAATCGAGAAACTTCAAAATAATGCAATCTTGCAATCTTGGTGGAAACAAAAACTTTAGAGTTTTCACTGATCTGTGAATTCCCTTTCGTGTTTTGTCAGCGCACGGCAAGCATTGATTGGAGACGTCTCATGTATTAAACATGGCGGACAGGGGCTTTGACTGCGGAAAAAAAAGAAGACTGCTGACGCTGGTTGATTGAAAAAACATCCGGTTTTATTGGGGTTTTGAGCGTCTGCTGGCCCTCGTATAGTTCCACTGAACTTGAGGATTTTCAATCGACTCAATATCTCACTAGGATGCTTGCTCTATCAGATCTCTAAGATACCCTTCTTAGTTTTGGTAGTCGGGAATTGGCTGACAATCTTAGTCAAACAGTCTTTTTCTCGGCTGCAACGTTCAAAGCGAGAAGGGCCTGCAACATCAGTGCGCTCGCTTCAGCGAAGGATAACTTTCTGTCACACAACAACTCTCGTAGACACTTTTTCTATTTTAACTGAGGATGTCAATTTAATTCCAGTTTTTTGTGACCTACTCGTCGTATTAGGTGCTGCGTCTTGGTTCAAGGTCGTTTACAGGACTCTCTACCCGTTGATGGAAATTCCTTTCCTGCAAGACAACTAATAGAGTCTCTCTGGTCTATGTTTGGTATATAATAACTCTCATATGGTATTATTTGCTGTTTTGTGGCATTGGTGTTACCATTTTTTTGAAAATTTTTGTTGATTTCTGTTCTTGGTGTTTATTTTGCTACAGCTTGGTTTTGGGAGATTGAAATAAAATAGTCAATAATTTTAATTTGGGCATTCGAACATAATTTTCAAAAATGGTGGTCTAAGATGTGGTCAAAAACCGTAAATTTTTGTGTGCAAATTTAACTGGTTTTAGGGCTTATGCAACTTAGAGTAGAACTTTTAAGGCTTTGAAGATAAGTACTTCAAAGAAATCATATGGCGTTTTCTTATGATGGACAAAGTCACGTGAAGGTTTAACAATCAAAAAGATAACATGTATACCGCCAGGGTAAAGTGGTTCGATTTATGACCTAGTAAAGGTTTGCCCGACAGAAATGACTTGTGCAACTAAAACTCATAGAAATTAACCGCAAAACAAGTTTAATGTGTCCACTGAAGCCTAAGACTTACCAAAAATGTAAATCAGCCGATTTAGCTATAAGCTAGCCAAATAAATTAATCTTAACATGTCTCTTAAATAAGATATTTGCGTAGAATTTCCGCCTGCCAAATAAGTACACGCTCAAATTGATGCGGACTTTAAAGATGATTTTTGATGATATTTTTTAAGAAAAAAACCTTTAAGCGGAATTGGAACTAGAACGTTTGAGAAAACAGGTACTTATGGTACACTAAATTTGATTAAAAAACATGACTGGGTTCTCAAAATGTATCAAGCAGTCACTTTTTGAGGACGAAAAAAATTGATTGTCTTGCAGATAATTGTTCAAAAAATCAAAAATGTTGATAATACCAACCGTTGAGAAAAATAAGACTTTCACAATAAGAAACTGACTTCAAATACGACAATACAGATCGAAATTGTAATAGTGAAAACGACGACGATGAAGAAGAACACACTCACAAAAACTGTCGAGTGGTTTGATTAGTTTAATTGTATCAGTTTTAATTAATCATCAAACTGGTTGAAGTAATGTATGAACAATTGCCTGAATTTTTTCAAACGATTACCGAAAAATTTTATTTACTTATTCCAAAAAATGCACTCAACTCTATGTCTCTGCCTTTCCCGCTATTACCAAGTTAACATTTGCAGTTTTTTCATTTCAGGACGATTTTTGTTTTCAAATTCTTAACAATGTAAAACCACAGTTCAACGTCTTCATCGAACTTACGGAAGCAGTTAACAAGGAGACCTCCAAATATTTTATTGCGCCCTGCCCCTGTTGTTCATTTAGATATTTGATCAAGGGGTGCAGCAAATTTCCTCTAATAGAACCATTATTGGAAAAACTGAAAGTAGCTGTTAATTTCAACTCGACTAACAACCTTGTCAAAGGTGGAGCTCCTGAGCGAAAACTATAGCGCACTTTTGCTTTGCTTTACAATCTCTATCTAATCAGACTTAATCTGACCTAAAAACCAATGTAACACTTGAACAATGTTATTAGAATTTTGAGGGGTGACAAGGCTGAGGAGTTTTCAAAAAACATTGACAATTTTTGAATGGGTATGGCCGTTTACAGGTTGATACAAATTTTTAGTTCGTTAAATTTGTAATGGTGACAAATTTCAAAGTCATAAAATTGTTTTCTTAGCTGGACATAATGCCAGCGGTAAGTGTTTTAGCAAACAAAAACATTTTGGTTAAAAAATGAATTATAAATCGTTTCAGAAACGTATCGGCATTAACATTAAAATCTATAAGAAACTTGAATGAAATTGTAACATGAGCAAAATAAATAAAATTAAGTCCCCACAAAACCGAGATGATTGGATTGCTTGTTCATCAGTATTTGTTTTCCTTTATGAATAGAGTTTCTCATACTTTTGTATGAATGTGGATATGAGTAGATGTGAGATCAAATGCCATAAAAAATGATTTTGAAAGTTAACAAGCAAGCTTGTTTCTTTTTGATCATAAATCATAATGAACTTAACAGAGTAATCTGTAGTTTGCAGGCGTAGAGATTGAAAAGTTTTTGAAAATGTTTAACCGGCTGAAAAGTGCTGTGAATTAAAGGATGCATAGTTCAATCCCCCCAGGAAAGTAGAAATTAATTCTACTGGTTTTATTATGTCTTCTTTGTTTGTAAGAACCATCTATCATAATAGCTACCAGTCCGAGAAGAAGGGTAACTATCCGATCGCTTGTGAAATAGCTGGACCCAGAACAGTACCCTGGACAGGACAGGAAACAGAGTAGGATCCTGAAGAATTATTAACAAATTTCCCACTAAAATTTGATATAAATTGGTTAAGCATTATAATTGGACAAGCATGAAAACAATTATTAACTTATATTGAGGTTGCACAATTTAAAAAAAAACTGAAAAAAAAATAAATTGTATAAACTTAAAACAATGTATAAAATAAACTAGAGCTAACAGAGACTGAAAATAAAAATCTAATTTAATTGAACATTATTCATGGAATTTCAGTGCGGGTAGGATGTTAAATATCAAGGTAAACAAATGCAATGTATGAGTTGATGTTTTTGAAATGATTGAAAGTGAGTTTGAATTAAATTAGATTTAGAACGGTACATTTCTTAGATTGAAACGAGTTTTCTCGAAAGTAAGATGTAAAACCAGATTCCTCGATTTAATCTAAAGTTCCATTAGTTAGATTTAAAATGAGTTTTCTCGAAAGTTTTCAATTTATTTCAATTAGCTTGTTCATTGAAACCCAAATTTTCGAATTGTTTTTTAATTTGTCTGCTGTTCTTTTTAACAAAAACCATACGAAAAAAAAGCTCAAAGTATTGTCATATACAACCGAGATAAGTTTTTGTTAGATTCAAGCTGACGAAGTGTTACTTAGTTTATTAAATGCCAAACATCATACAAATTGCCGATTCAATCACATTTATAATTGAACAATTGCAAAAGAAAGGTAACTGAAACAATTTGCTCACATTGTTTTGCATCTACTTTTTGAGAGTTTGGGTAGCCCATGCAAAACAATTTGAGTGCATTGAAAAAATTTGCCTCATAGAACTAAGGTTTCCCGTTTCTTCAAATCGAAATTGCTATATAGCTGATCTCCGCAAGTACGAAGTCCAAGATCATTGCAGAAAAACTGAAGCGCTTGAAAAATTGAATTTTTGATGTAGCAAAATATTGATAACTTGGAAATTTTCGTATGTGTTAAAAACTAGCACTGTATATCAGAAACTTTTTTCATACGGATCACATTGGTTACAGTTTTTCATATAGGGGAGTTCGTTTTCTCGGGAGTCGCATACCTGAGAATACTTTTGTTTGTGAAAAGAAAAGAAACAGAAAACAAGCAAAGAAACAAAACAAAACGACACGCAGCGCGCCAAGATTAGAATGCAAAATCTGACTCGAGTGTTCGTTTTTATCATTTTTGCTTGTTGAGCAACTTTTGTACCTCTTTCACTGGCAAACCTATTCGTGCAGCTACAAATTAGGAAGACTGTCGAAGACTATCAGTGCGCAAATTGAGGGTAAGAAGACATCTTTCGTTTGGGCTGGTTGATTTGTGAGGAAAGTTTTCCAAAACACTGAAAAAAAAAATTTCAATCTGTAAAGATGTATGATGAATACTGTATGATTGATGAATACTGTATGATAAGCAAATTTTTCAGTAATTCATTTTTCAGAAGTTCTTTCAAAGGAGTTTTCAGAAAAGTTTAAATAAGCTTGCATCATATTTTCCATTGTGTAAAAAAAATTTGTGATTTACTTTTTGTATTTTTTTAGTCTATGGAGTTTTATGGATTTGTTCGACCAGCATTTGATCTTTAGTATTAATTAAAATGTATGATTTCAACTGAAGCTCATTGAGTGCGATTTTTATCTTTTGTTTTCCGAGGAAGGTCAGTTTTCTTTCTGTCAGTTTTTTATCGTCTTAGGCCGATTTGTTACGCCGGGATAAATAGCTCTTTCAGTTCTCCTTTTGGCGGAGAACAGTAGGTCAAGCTCAACAAGTTCCCAAAGATTTTTATTTGATGCAGAGAAAACGGCAAAAATGTGAAGAAAATATTTTCTTATTTGCTTGAAAAAATATTTTAAAAATACAGTTTCTATGTCCCATGACTGCAGTTGCAGCCGTATTTTGACTGACAACTGGTTAACTTTTTTTGTATATGAAAGATATTCTTCCCATTCCTCGACAAAACGACCGAAGGCTTTTCTTGGAATGATTGTTTTCTGTAGGCGAATTTTGACTCGTTAATAAGCCGCATTTAGATTGAGATCAAAATAAAAAATTTTGCTTTTGAAATAATATTGTGAAGTTATCAGACAATTTTAGACAATAACGTCCCCAATATTATTGTTTTCCAACGCGTAAGCTGCGAAATAGTTAGAAGGCAAAAAACTCTCGCGAAAAATGATATTTTTTATGAACAGTTTTGCCCTGAAATGAGCAGTCATTTTCCTCTTTTTCATAACCATTGCTTTGGAGATGCTAGTATTTATGATATTTTGTTAGCCTAAACTATAGTTTCGCTTGCGAGTACTTTTGATATACTTTTGGTTAAGATGAGTTAAGTAGTGAAAAATTAAGTGGTATGGCCGTATTAATTAAAATCTCGTTTTGGTAAAACTAAAAACTGAAGTAACCACTTGCTACACTCTAACGGTGTTTTTCAAGTTTTTTTTTCAAAAATCAAGATTGTTTGTAAGTTAGCGGTAGTAGGGTTGCCAAGAATTTGCAATTTGAGAAGTTTTTCAAAAAATGTGTGTACTTCCTCTCATGTGTTTGTTTTTGTCGAGTCGTGGTAGAAGGATTTGAATTGAGTTTCTTCGACTTTCTACAATTTTCAGCCCATTTGTTTTAATGTGTGAAATCAAGTTTTGAAAAAAGGAGAATTAGAATTGATTTCAAAAAATTAGAAGTTACAATAAAGCAAACCAAATAGTTTTTACGAATAAACCTTGTGCAGAATAAAGGTTTAAGTTTTTTGTTTCATTTTTGCTGCACCTTTTTCGCGTATTTCTTCAATTAATAATTGAATATTTTATTTTCTCAAACGTTATTGTTTGTAAAAATTTCAGTTATTAAAAGAAATTAAAGGATTTTATGAAGCAAAAAATTTCATTTTAATCGATGAACTGGACATGAGATCAACAAAAATCAAAAGTCAAACCTAAAAAACCTACAATCTTCAATGGAACTACACAATTTCCACTAGTGTCTTAACTTCGAAAGTGAGTAGTGAAAACGCTATTTTTCTTATGCAAAAGTAGCAGTGATTACCTAACATGATGTTAGACCGCAAAAAAAACTGAAAATTCATGAAAAATTTTGCTCTGAAAAAACTGAAAATTCATGAACAAATGAGGGTAACTTAACAAAAGAACTGTTCCAGCAATTATTTGGAAAAAAACTGCACCAAATTATGCAAAAGATCTCATCATCAGTTTTCTTGGGTGTAAATTTTGAGCTAAACTTCCGTAAAAGCTCCCATGGATTTTTTGTATAGAAGTCGTAAGACGAGT
>NC_087068.1:48030597-48099023 GCF_963678635.1 Symsagittifera roscoffensis
TTAAAAAATTTTAATTGAAATTGGTCAGAAGCTGGTCAAAAGTAATACATCACCACGAAATCTGAAAAAAGTTGCGTATTGAAGCATTCCAACTAAACGAAGTTTATAAAGTATGTGAAAAAATTGTAGCTAAAAATCTAATTAAAACAATTAGTCCGATTATTTCTGAGCTACTGAGTTGCCTTTTTGATCAGAGCGTAGATTTATCATTTTATCCTTCAACTTTAAAGACTGCTAAAGTTCATTCAAATCAAAAAACGATCAAATGCAACCCCGACAGTTGCAATCAATTCACAAAGCGAATCAAAAAAATTAGTCCAATTTTTTCCGAGCTACCTAAATAGCCTTTTTGATCAAAGCGTAGATTTATCATTTTGTCCTTAAATTTCTTCAATTTTCAACCTTCAAGACTAAATTTCACTCAAATAAAAAAAGATCCTTGAAGGTAAACACATACCCATATGTTTTCTACCAATTATGGAGAAGGTTTGAGAAAAACTTAATCATAATCGCTTTGGAATTTTTTTCGAATAAATATTTTGTGTTAACAGCATGTCAGTACAGATTTGTAAAAAAAAAAGCACAATAATTGATATCTTGAAACTCATCGAACAGTTAAAAGAGAACTTAGAAGAACATTTTGGCGCCGTGTGAACGTTCCTAGATCTCACTAAAGCGTTCAACAAAGTTGATTACAAAATTTTACCGGGAAAAAACATAACTACATGATGTACGAGGTATGCTTGTTAATATTTTGGGAACATACTTTGAGAATCATAAACTGTATGTTAGCTTTAACAAATGATTATGAGAACTAATTATAAACAGCTATGGTGTACCACAAGGCTCATCCTGGGTCATTTGTTGTTGTTCCTGATTACAAACATTTTGTCAATTGTCTGTAACAATAAAAAAATGATACTCTTTGCAGTTGGTTGAACAATGTATACAACAAATAAAATGGGACACCAGCAGCAGGTGAATTTTGATATGAACGTTGGAAAATGGTTTTTGGAGAATATGTTTACCATAAAAAGGATAAAACTGTCATCTTAGAGCTTAGCAGGGAGAAATTTTCTAGCAATAGAGTAGTATGCATATAGTGCGTTAGGATCGGGGGGGGGGGGTTGTCATACATGGATGACCATTAGGTATAAATCATAATGGTCACCATGTATTAAATGATCAGCAATGGTCACCATGTAATAATCCTAATTGTCACCATGTATAATTTTATACCTAATGGTCACTATGTAAAATCCTAATTGTCACCATAAATAATTTTATACCTAATAGTCCTCATGTAAAACTTCGGTATATTATTGAGTATTCCCACTGAACGTTGTGGAAACGGGAATGGAATTAGGTTTTGGTCGGTGCATTATTTCCCTTCGAAAGTTTGGGGGTATTGGTTTGTTTACATGTAAAATGACGTTATATACCTATTATATGCGACCAAACTATATGGTATATAGAAAAGCACAAGATTTTGGCAGCGTAGCTTAACTGTTGGCTGCGGTGAACGATTTCCTTCAAAAATGCATGTTTTATTGCTGAATCTCGAAGAAAGGAAAATTCGTCAAGTGCGGCGGCCGCCACCTCTTTTTAGGCAAAATTCAATTTGACCAAAATAAGAATGAAAAATTACTTTAAGCCAAATGAAGCTAAAAAATAAGGAAAAATTATGGAACACTGAAAACTCTAAAATGATGAAATTGGCTTGAAAATTTTGACATTTCCATTTTCCGTGTCTACAAGAGACTGAAAAATAAACGTCTGAAATCTATGACAAAAGCTTTGATTTTATAGAAAAATTGATAGAGCTAAAAGGTTGAAGTGTCTAAAGATCTTGAAAAACGAGAACACTGATGAAAGCCAAAAGTGCCCATTAATTTTGCTGCAATCATTTCTAAGACTTGTACCTAACTTGTTACTATAAAATTGAAGTGGAACAAAATTTCTTGGGGTCCGAGTAGAGGAAAACGCATGGCGCTCGACTCTCAGCCGAAAGGCGGCGTTTCGAAACCCGTCCGGAAATTGTACTGAAAGGAGGCAACAGTTGCTGGTATGGTGATATCCCCCCATAGATCGATTTTGTACTTTTTTTCTCACTTTGATAAAAAGCTTAACTTCTCGAATTACTGCTATTCAGTTAACAATTGGGTAAAATTTCAATTACTAAAAGAATGTATTGTTCAAAATTAAATTGTAAAATGTATAAATCAACCATATTAAATGGTTAGTTAATGGGTAAGCATGTGAGTTAGGAAACGTTTCAAAACATGATCAGTTATGTAAACAAAATCAGAAGCATCACCATTAAAGTTTTTATCAAAAATCAAATGTGCAATATAAATACAAAAAGAACCGCACATGGTAGAGTTTGAGTCTTGCATGGGAAAGTTTGTCATCAATTCAGTCACCTGATGAAAATTCTCGTTCAATCGTTTATACAGATTGGTGTACTGCCAAAGAGGAAGACCGAGAGGATCAGCGAAGTATAAAACATTTCTTCTGTTGCATATCACAATCCAATGTGTCCCCGGAGAATCTGATTTTGAAGTGTTCACAATCATAAAGATATTGTTTGGGATGAGAGGTGGAAAATTGTCGGCTGCAAATACTCCAAAAAACTTATATTTCAGATGTTTACAATTCTGAATGAGGTCCTGCAACTGGGTTTCATCCATTTTCAGACTGTCGAAATGGGAAGGACGTTCTTTGTGACTTTGCGGTCGGAGGTAATAAATACATTGGATGAGCGTATACCCCAAACAAAAATTTCCAGGTTTGCTGTCAAAGCGTTTGAGAATTGAAGATCGAGTGAAACTGAGCAGTTAGTAAGTTCTGGATGCAAGAAGTCATGAGCTGCCTGCTGTGTGCTAGTGAGATCAAAACACATAATAAAGTGCTGTTGGTAGTTATCCAGAGTGATTCCCAGCCCGCAGTGCAACAAACCCAGCGCTGATAGTGTGTTGAAGAAGAGACGTTTATGATCTTGTGTACTGATTGGTGTACTTGCTATTGGTAAACCATTTCGTCTCAAAGTAACTTGCTCCAATCCAAATTTTTGATAATGAAAAGGATTCGTTCGGTTTGTTCCTAGAAATGCATTATTTGTGTTCAATGCTATGATAATTTGTCTCACCGGTTCACGAGCAAAAATATCTTCCTGTTGCCAGCTGCGCTGACCAGCTGTTGCGAGAAATGTTTTTGTAATTTCTTCTTGATATGGGTAGTTCGCAGGAGTTTTGAGCAACGTTGATTCAATGGCAGAGAGCACATGGTCAGTCACAGTCATTTTTCTAACATATAGGTTCGCTTCGAGTATTTGCAGCTTGTAATGCTTGGCAGCATCTTCCGATATAATGAGAAAGTCTTCATGAGAACGTCTGTAGGAAAGTCTGAGGGTAACACCGCTCAACAAATGCTTGTCACATGTGAAAAAATCAACTCCAGCGGGTCCATAGAACCAAATTTCCCTCGATTCACGGACCAGTTCTCGTTGAGATGTGAAATCAGCTGCATCGATTGCAGCGGGATTGTTTTCAAAACGATATCCCTGACACTTAAGCCATGAGTCCTTGGCTCCTTTGCTGTTAGAAAATTCTGTTCCAATAAAGCTTTTATGCGCAAAATTACTATTGGCATTTGAGATTTTGAGTCCATTAGCAGAGAGGGTACAGTCAGAGAAAAGGGAATACAGGGAGTTGTTTACAAGGAACGGTGAATCAGACACAGTAGCATCAGTGTTGTCGTATCGCAGATCAGCTCCATTTGATTGCGTTACTTTGCATCGTATTTCCAAATAAATTTTTTGCAGGTCAACAAAATTATTACGGTCACCGGTGATTTCAAATTCAAGCATTGGTCCATTGGGTGAATAGACAGGTCCAATTTTTTGATCAAAAGCGTTTTCAAAAGTAATCAAAAGAGGTTGTTTTTCAAACAAATCCAGAGAGCTATGGGTAGCTTCATTGGGTAACAAATTAGCGATCATTTTTTATGTTTGAGAAAAAATCTGCTCGACTTCTCACTGGTCTGGTTTTTCTTCGAATGGTTGTTTTTCTTTTTCGAGCCCCTACTGACCTTCTTCTTCGTAATCCATTCATTGGTGTCTTTCGACGACGACGTCTACCACCACCGAGTTGTTTTCTTGCAGTTTTTGTGACAGTGTTTTTCAATGCTTGTTTAGGAGACTTCTTTTTCATAGCGACATCAATTAGTTCTGGCGCTGCACTCATCAAAAGTTCTCTGCCCAGTTTTTTCGCAGCCGGTAGAATAACCCGTCGTGCAAACGGTATAGCAACACGACCAATACCAGCAGCCAAAGCGCCAAATCCACTGCCGCGTTGTCGGTAGTGTCCAGAGAAATGAGGAAGTGAAGCTTGCTTTGCATAATATTGTTCCATTGGTTTTCAATCAAAGCGCTTGAATTTTAGA
Source organism: Symsagittifera roscoffensis (assembly GCF_963678635.1). Lineage (NCBI taxonomy): Eukaryota > Metazoa > Xenacoelomorpha > Acoela > Convolutidae > Symsagittifera > Symsagittifera roscoffensis. The sequence continues at coordinate 48,035,041 of NC_087068.1, forward strand.
GTCAACACAACTTTACCAGTTCCTGCAAAGGGCACTAGTCTTCCAGTTTCTGTGCGCAACTGTACCGATATTGATTGTACAGATGAAGTGAATAATTTTTTGTAGTCTAAATTAGTGAAGTTTTTTCGATGATTAGGTTCAATGCTGCAGGCACTACCGTTTTTGATGCGTCTATTTGAATCAATGACGCGTAGCAATGGGGCCTTTGCATCACCAACAGTTTGGTATTGAATAATGTCAATATAGACAAAAATTAGACTTGTCCCACTTGATAAGTCATATGGGAAATGAGATTCGTACAGTTCGTTTCCCTCATAAGATGCATCGAAGGAGGGTATCATTTTGTAACCAATGTGATATTCACCGTTCTCATCAAGTTTTGCATTGTAGCCTAACAGACTGGGTATTTGGGGACTTGGGAATGAGATTCCTTCATTTGCGTTCATCCAAATACTCATGCTATTCGTGATTTCTTGAGGACTCGCATCAAAATGAATTTTGTCTTTGAGTTTTGTTTTTATCTCATTAATCAATTGTTCTATAAAAGTGTACTCTCCTGATTTGATAAAAACTTTTTCGCCATAGTAGGGTCTGGAAATTGTATTCCGATTGCCAGCGTTGGATTTACTGGCTACTACTTCGGATGCTCTGAAGTACGTAAATTCCTCATCAGTAACATTGTTTAATTTTGTGGGGAAAATTATTTCTGAGAGAGCAACTCTCCAATCTCCGTCTAAAGCTATTTCTTCTTTACAAAAATTTCTAAAACTGGCCAAAGTGTTGTCTGGGAAATAATCCATTGATGCTGTTGAAATCAAATGTACAGTAAACTCATCACTGCCCATTTTCGTTATAATCAGCTTTGTTTCCAATTAAACTAAGTTCTTTTTCATAAAATTTTCCGCTGATTTCTTCCTTTTCCGCATCAATGAGACTGTATGTTGGAGGGTTTACAGTAGGAATGGCAACTATTTCAAAAACTTCGTCTGTAAAAATCTGCTTGTAACCTTTTCTAAAAGGCAAGTCAGTCTTCGCTATTCGCACATAGTCACCAACATAAAATTTTGGTTTCTGTACCAACTTCGATGAACTGTTTGCAATTAATGAAACTAAAGCAGGTACATGTTTTCTTGTGACCTTGTTTGGAGCCAATTTTGTTACTCTATTAACGCGTGAGTTAATCGTTTGAACAAAACTTTGTAATTTTTCAATATAACTGTAAGTCCATTCAAACTCCAAGTATTTGTAGATAATACTTTTCAGCGATCGAATGTTTCTTTCGGCAAACGCTGATTTTTTTTCACTGTGAGTATTGTATTTGATGATTTCTCGTTTAGTACAAAACTTTTCGAACTCTCCTTTAAACTCGGTGCCTTTGTCAACCCAAACTTTTTTTGGTTGTTTTGTTTTGATCATTTTTTTGAAAGCTTCGGTTGTTTCCTTAGCATATTTGGTCTTCAGGGGTTCCACTCGTAAGTAGCGAGAGAGACAATCAACAGCAACTAACAAATATCGTACCCCTCGGTTATATTTAGCCAATTTATCAACATAAGCCAAGTCAAGAGACCAAATTTCGTTGATATCGTTAACAATCACTTTTAGCCGAGGATATGTTTTACGAAACAATCCATACTTTGTATGTGATGATTGAGATCTCAGAAATTTTTTAACTTTTTTTGGTGAGAGTTGACTAGCATTTGTTAAATTTTTAACGCTACCAAATGCAGCTGGACCTTTCGTGTAGAGTAATTTGAGTTTCTTTTCTTCACTGATAGTAGGATTTCCATTCTTTTGTTGACGTCGTCGCAAACGATTCTTTACTGCTTTCATAGTTTTTATCATCGTCGTCATCGTCGTCGTTGGTGATGGGGAAAAATTCTTTTTTCTGGGTTTTTCTTTTGTCGGATTGCTTGGTTTTGGGTTTGAGAGTTGTCGATCGAGTCTTCGAAGAGGAGGGTTTAGATCTCTTCGAGTACTCAGTTGTCGGGTTGTCGTCGGAGACGAAGGAGGAAGAAGTTGAGAAGGGCTTAGCTGCTTCGCTCTTAAGCGAGCGGAGAATCTGTTTGGCATAAGTGTTGGACACTAAGCTAGGATCAAGATTCAGTTCTTTCAAAATTTGTGGATAAAAAACACCCTCAAGTTTTTTTGTGTTTTGCTGTGTATCGTACAAAAAAGATTCAATTTTAACGAGTGTTGGTTTTCCTTGAATTAAAACATATCCGTCAACGTCTAAAGTCAAGGATTCAACTTTGAACAACTGCTTTAGCACGATGTTTGCCCTTTCCAATTTATTAGCTTCCAATAGCTCTTGAATGGATTCCATAACCTTTCGAAACACTTCAGCGGTTTTTCCATTACTTTTTTCATCGTTTTTTTCTGTTCTCTTTGAGCTTGTCTGCTGCAGTGAATTGTGTGATTCAAAATTTTTTTCTGCTTCATCATCACCATCATCACTGAAATTAGTAAGTGCAGATAAATTTCTTTTTCGAAGATTTGGTACTACGTTATTAGGGGTTAAAGGAATAGGAGATGTTGGGTTTAATGATGGCGGAGAGTCACGGCTGATATTTCGTTCTGGAAATCGTTGTATGTAATTGAGTTGAGATGATTTGTCGTTAATTAACGGATTATGAAGGATTTGAGATTGTGGTGCAGTTTTTTCATCTGGAGCATATGTTTTTCGAGGAATGAGGATGAATTCTTCAGCATACATGCCTGAGGTTCTAGTTTTTCAGGTAAATGTAACACGATTCTCCGATTGATTTAACCAGTGAAATATTGTTTGCCAAAACTTTTCGTTTTTCTCGGATACTAAACTTAGGGTCAACAATTTTTCCAAATGGTATTTTCTTACTCTCGATGAAACTTTTGTTAGCTGGAACATGTCCCAGAAAAACATTCACAAAACAATCGCAAAGAAATCTAATAAAATTTGAATCAGCTCCTGTCAAAATTGATCTACAATGGCGACTATTGAGCATTTGCTTCAATATACATAATTCTTTCTCTTTCATTTTCAAGAGATGTGATAACTGCTTTTGAGGATGGTAAATAGAAAATGGTTGGTGATGGTGGAACTATGTTTGACGAATAACGAAGACATTCTGAAGTTTTGGGATCCAAGTCTATCAACAGATGACCGAAATCTTCTTTCGTTGCCAACTGATACGCATGACGGAGGAATTTTGCATTATTCAATTGTCTGCCTAAATAATCAATTTGTTGAATGTCTCGAGGTGATTTGAACAAAATTAAGTGAGTTGTATTCAAATCTATTGTACGTGATTGCTTACTTTGCTGAAATAAATTGTGCTTGACATAAATAACATGAACATTTTTATGTCGGCCTGCTGTAGCTAATTTAACAAAATCTTTTTCATTAAAAATTTCTTCACAGGTATCATCAAAGACAATCATACAATCCCGTAAGTTATTAACAATTTCAAAGCTGGACAATTTTATAAATTCAATATCAAATTTGTTGTGAGAAACAAAGGAACGGTATTTGGGTTGATCGTGAAGATAAAAATAAAATATCTTGTTATATGATGGATAGAATGTACCTTTGAGAAACATTTGAAAAATTAAATCAGTTTTGCCAGATCCCGAGGGACCTGAAACGGACATAAACAGACGATCTTTTGTTGAAATGATCTTATTCATTATTATAACTTGGGATTGGGTAACATGTAACCAACTGTACTGGATAGTATTGAAAGCCAAATGGCAGTCTCGTCACAACTAAGATTGTAAAAAGACAATTTTGAAATAGATAAAGAGAGCAAAATGAAAATGAAACAGACTTGTGTGAAAAAGACAACTTCTGCAGACGGAAGAGAAACAGAATTACAAAATTTCCAAGATCTGTTTTCGTGAGATAAAGACTGTTCGGCACCACCAATGTCTACAAAGTCGCAATCATTGTTCTCAACAGTGGTGGTTTCTTCAATTTCCATGTTTACTGGAAGACTTTTTTTGCTTATTTGTATCAAGGTTGATAGTTACAACTGCATACCAATCGCCTTTTTTTCTCTCTGATCTATTGCCGTTTGGTTTGTATTTTATTATATATCTTGCTATGTTTTTGTCTGTCAGAAGTATCCGAACAATTTTTTCTACGTTTCCGGTACTGATTTCGTCTAATAACTCTTTTGGTAAATTCTCACCTGTTAAACTCACATTTTGTGTGTTTTCTTTTGGCAAAAATATTTTTTTGAAATTTTGAATTTTCAAACACGACATGTTAGCAACTAGTAATCACACAAGATCAAAAGAAAATGAAGACAATCAATAAATATGTTTATTATGATTCACAAAACTTGGTATATGTATGTGATTCGTCATTTCGGTTCAACAGGCAAATCAACTCCTCGTTCAATGAAGAAAAACTCATATTTTGTGAATTTGTCATGGTTACAATTAGATTTGAACTTTACAACAAAATGAGCAGCAACTCTGATAGTGGCTTGAACTAAATGTATTTCCTCAACGTTATCAGTTTTGACTAATTCTTTCAGTTCAGCTGGAAGCTGATGGTCATGCAAATGGATTTGTCTTCTCTCTCCCAGCTGAGGTTGCAGCCCTTCCAGGTTGAGATTGAACAACGGAATTGACTGGCGAAATTCCTGGAGTCTGGACATTGTACAGGTGAAAGTAGTCAAGAACTGTAAAAAATTTCCGTAAATTGTCGATTTCGATATCGTTCAGTGTAATTTGTTCGAGTTTTTGCAGGAGAGGTTTTCCTCGACAATCTAATATGCCTGTCCGCGTAAGAGTAACTTTAATTCTTGGTGTTAAATTGTTTTCAGGACTCTGATTAGTCATTGAAGCGTAAACCACCAAATTTGGAGATAAGGTTGTTTGCATCATTGGACAGTTCATTTTGTAACCAATCGAAAAAAACTTTGGATTTTCTACGGGTACAATGCTTTAATAATTGATGTGAGGGAAGTAAATGAGAATGTCGTTTGCAAATATGTTTTTCTTGACCCAATAACTGTTCAATCTTTGGGCAGCCAAAATCTTCCAAATTTGTCACGGGTAATTTCAAGTATTCAGCTAATAAAACAGATTTTTGTGTACCTTTAGCAAAAAAATGGGAATTTGGGTTCCTCAAACGAATGCTGTCAAAAATTTGATCCAAGTATGAGTAAGGGTATTCACCTTCGTCCCAACGAAGCCCGTGTAGAAATTTAGATACCCAATTGTACGCTTTTTTCTCTTCTTTTGATAAATTGTTGAATTGAACTGGTGGCAGAAAATGAATTGTATCAATTGTATTAGCAGAGCAAACGGAAAGTTCCTTTATGATCAAAGGTTTCTTGCCACATTTAAATCCTTCAATATCTAAAATAATGAGATGGTTGAAAAACAATTTTTTAGTTTTCTTTCTTTGGGTTAACATGACTTTCACTCAACATTCCAACAAACGAAATAACTTTGGTTTGAATGCTTTAAGAAATAAGCAAAACGCAATACCTGTCACGTGACCCAGGTAACAGTTTTTTATTGGACAAGGCAAAACATATGTGTACCCAGGACCGGTATGATTTTTTTCTTGCAAATATCCCGCTGCGTCATGCAATATAGCATGTATTCTAAGAAACTTGAAATGTTTCAAGTGTTTGTCGAGCGACGAATTGTCTATTCCAATTAAACCACCATATGGTCTGTTTTTCAAAACAAAATCCAAATTAATATCAGCATCCAAATACAAACAAGTGGCTAAAAAATACTGAAATCTGACTGATTTGTCTGGATATTGTGATTTTAAGTCTATAAAAATTTCATGAATGAGTTTTAAATCGAAAGTTGAAATCATGTTTACTGAACTCAATATAATAAAAAGGGAATAATGAAAAGTATGTATCAATTAAAACTTAACTTTCTCTTCAACAATAAATTTCACAAATAGCACATCAGTATCTACATCAAGTTTTCCATATCCACTTGTCAAAATATCCATTATTTTGCAAAAAGCGGCAGAATGGGGTCCATTAATTAAACTTTCAAATCTTTTCAAAGTTTCTGTATTCATCTCATCTGTTTGAACATGTCTGCTTTCTGTATGTTTCTTTGAAACTGAAGTCGAAACTCTTACGGATTTGTTTGACGTCGACGATGCAGCAGGCGTAACTGTATTATCAATTCGTTTCTGTCCCCCAACGGCCGGAGATTTCTTGCAAACGTTTTGATTTGGTGAAGTTTGTTTCTTAGATGATGTTGCAGAAAGCAATAAATTGGGTAAACGTTTTTTGATTGCAATGAAATCTAACAAATCGAGATTGGCTGCAACAGGTTGTGCTGAATAAGTGAGAGCTAGTTTAAGCTTGTCAAATAACTCACCGTTTCCTTTGACATCTTTAGCAGGAGAAACTAAGTATTTGAAGCAAGTGAAAATACAAGGAACACTGAAACATTTTTGGGAAGGAAAAAATTGGTTTAATTGTTCCTCTGAATCTACTTGAATCAATATATGGTAATGAATTTTTTTTTTCATTCTCGACTGAAAAAGGGCAATATTCAGATTTGAAGTGGCTTCCAAAAACATAATTTTTAAAAGTAGATAAATTAGGAATTTTTTCAGTGATAACAAATTTGAAATTTGGTTGAAATTTTTTGAAATAATCAGGTAACACAACTTCGAACATAGCTTCTGCCATTTTGTAAAGGAAAATTAATTCGGGTCGTGCTTGAAATCCTTTGTGTTTGAGGAAAGTTGAGATTTCCTGGCTCGTTTACAGTTAGATTGTGGTTTGTCTTTGTTTTCAACAGTATCAGAAATTTCACTTGTTTGCGCTCGGATTGACTTTCCCGACTTTAGTAATTTTGAAAATTCTTCGCTGCTTAAGGAAAGTCTTTGTACACATTCAAATTCAGCGCCTTCAGCTGCTTTTTTGAAAACTTTCAGGAATACATAAGTTCCAGTTTGGTCATATGTTTTCAATGTAGCACGCACTAGTCTTTTACTGTTTTCCGAAATATCGAAATAGCAATCGCCAAAATCTTTATCTGCATCTGCTGTGGTGCTTGTTTTGGTTTTATTCATTGTAACGAGTAAATTTTCAAAGTAACTTGATTCAAAACTGAATAGAAAGAAATGAATGGTTCCGATTGATTGTATATGTCTGCAAAAGAAAGCGGCGTTGTATCTATTTTAATTTATATACACATGTAATTTATATCGCAAAGATATTGGATTGCAATTTAGTTCACATGGATAAGTATTTTGTGCATGTACAACTGATAAGAATTTTAATGGGTGTTAAAGGTCACAATGTTTAAACGTTATTTTTGATACAAGCTATTTGTTTGAATGCAATTTAGATAAACATAGAATACCACCCAAGGTAACATAAGTATTTTACACGCCCTCCCTTATTAAACCGATTAAAAACTACATAGGAGGTCTTGAAATTTCTAATTTTAGAAGAACCAATCCCTATTTTAATCTCTTGAGGCGTTTTCACAATTCATTTCAGTTTCATTTCTCTCCGCGTTACGTTTGTCATTTTCTTCCAACTTTTCTTCAAAAATGCCTTGTTATATTATTGCCGGATATTCCAATTACGAAAGAACCATTTTTTATGAAACCGTTCACGGTAATTTTGTAGCAATAATTAACGAAGAAAAAAGTTTCAATTCTGATGAGTGGACTTGTACTCATCACGTTATGATTCCCAAAAATTTTTTACATTTATTCAGTAAACTTTCCTTAAAAAATTCAAAGAAAGACGAAGAACTGAATATAAAGTATTTGAGTTACCTTACAAATTCTGGTAAATATACGGATCCTGACGAGCCTCTTGCTCTTCAGGTTGATATTTCAACTTTATCAAAACCAGTAAAAAAAATTTTGTATAAATACGATTGTGATGTTACTCCGATGTGTGAAAACCAATTAGAATACTTTGAAGAAATTGAATTTTTTGATCGTTTATGGGGAATGGAACAAATTGAGTCACCATCAGTAGTTACCCCGAAAGCTGATCCTTCCCCTGTAGTTTCACCATGGCTTGACGAACCGGGTTGCTCAACTCCAAAGCGTACCCCTGTGGCTACTGTGAGCAACCACATGGAAAACTTAACCCCTTCTCTCTGTCTAGCGCCAAAGAAAAAAAGGAAGTTAACAACACTAGAGAAAGCGCAGGAGTATTTGGACCTTATATAACTTTGAAACTGAGGTTGAGTTTTTTTGATTTTTGTTTGTATTTATTGTGTATAATAATTTAACTTTAAAATTGAGTTTGAGTTTGTATCTTGTATTTGTTCATTAATTATCACACGATTGGGTTCTGATTAAAAATTTATTTCAAAAGCCTTTAAAAATTGAAGTTACAAAATCATTTATTTTTATTAAATTGACTATTTTTTTTTCAATTAAAAACAAAAAAAAATCCGTAAAATTTTCATTTTTTCCACAAATAGGATTTAACATATTAACATTGAAGTTCTTATTTACATTAGTGATCTTGACAAAAAACTGAAAAGCATCCATATATATATGCTAATTTTTAGAAAACAAGATTAAAAAAATCAAATTCGTTTTTTGAAAAAAGATAATTAACGTCAAAAAAAAAAACTGTAAAAAAATAATTTTGGATGAAAACTTATGTTGTCATATGTTTATTCAAATAGTTATCATACAAATTAAACATAATGAAAAATAGTATAAAAGATGTTTAAAACCAACTTTTTGATAAAAATAATTATTTTTTTTAAGGTTTTTTAGTTAAAAATTTGATTTTTTAATTACAAAAAGGAAAAAAAAGCATTAATTTTTTTCTTTTTTTACAAATTGGAGTTACCATTTGATCATTGATACTGTTGTCTCCAAAAATGGTCATATTGAAAAAAATACAAGTATTCATCATCATGCAAAATATTTGAGAAAAATAATAAAAATCAAACTTTTTAATTGATGACTCATCGTTTTTTCATTTTTCCGAAAAAATGCGATTTTCAACCAGAAGACGCAATTTTTTATTATGAGCAAGTGGTGTTATTATGAAAGTGCATTGAGGGGCACGACTAATGAGATTGTGGGAGTAGATGTTTTTTCATTAGTCTTCGAGAAAAACGCTAATCCCCTTAATCCCCCCTAAAACAACGAACTCATTTCTCTTTACAGAAAAGTATTTTTTCGGACTTTTTTTTCAACTCGAAAGACAACTGAGACAAATTCATGGTGATATGGACCGTGCGACCGCTCCGTGATTGACATCATTGATAACAATGCGCCTGGAAAGTTAAAAAACTGTCATTTTTTAGATTTTGCTTTACTTATTCATCATTTCAACTGTTTTTGATACTAATTTTGACGTTTTTATAGGATATTCTGTCCCCATGACAACTGGGATATTTAGGATCTATCATGTGTTGTGACATGCTCAACTTTTATTTGCAATTTCGAAAATTTCATCAATTTATAATTTGAATTGATAAAATATAAAATTAAAACTTTTCTATCTTGGCTCTAAAATCATTTTGGATTAAAATTTAGCCCAAACTTGGTTGGCTTAGATTAATTTCTATCGTTTGTAATAATTATTAACGTTTCAAACAACAATTTATCTGTTTCGTCCAATCGAATTTGAGTTTGCCAGTTATGGCGGGAAATTCAAATCTAATTCAAATTTTGGCGGGAACTTTAATTCAAATTCAAAATTACGCGCGCAAAACACAAACCGTTTTCTCTACAATTGGTAGACGAACAGTTATGCTTCTCATTTACTGTTGTTTCTGAGTGTAATTTGAGATCACTTGATTCTTTTTCTTTCTTAAAATCAATAGCTTAACTTATTTCAAAAAATGTTCAAATGCAATTTTTGTCCACTGAAATATGCAAATAAGAGCAATAGAAGTCGCCATGAGCGTGACAAACATTTTGTTGAAAAAGGACTTATTGTTTATCGATGCAATGAGTGTTCATTCACGGCTCAAATGCTTTCAAATTTACAAAAACATATTCTTCACACTCATGGTCAACTTGGAGGTGTTTGTGATTATTGTCATTTGGGATTTCATTCGCCCAAAAACTTATCAGCTCATTTACTAGCAACCCATGGTCTACCTGTTATGAGAGCTGCCTCTGCTGATTTAGCCACTACAAGTGCCGCTGCTAATGCTGCTCTCGGTGATGTGCATGCTGTCGATGAAGACGAAATCAACGGCACCAATCTTCAAAAAAGTGAGTCTGCTTTTTTCGGTGTTCTTGAAACGTATGTGATCGGCGGAAACCAACCCATGGATGAAACTCAGCCGATTGACCTTTTGCAGTTTATGCAAGAGAAAAAAGATGAAATTCAAAGTCTCATAATCGATCGAGTTGCAGAAGGACCTAGAAAAGTTCAGTTCAGCGCTAATTTAGGTTTGGTAAAACCTAAAGTAATAAATGACTCTAGTAAAACTGAGCACGACGAGCGGATTGACATTTATGCAAACTCTGATATGAAACCTGTGATGAGCTTAGGATTAGAAGATGATGAGTTTTTTGAAATGGTCGAAAAAATGCAAGCAGTTTTGGAGACTTTTGCATCTTATGGAAGCGGTTGGGTTTTGCAACATGTAATTCAAGTTTTTGTTAAACTTGCAAAGTTTTCACCAATCCGTGGGTCATCTTATATTGACTTGCCTTTTCGAATTCGAATGTCCCAGAATTTGATAAACATTAGAAATCACGAAGATAATAATTGCTTCGAACTTTGCTTTACCGCTGCTTATAGTCTGAAGCATGGTGTTGACCTACTTCTAACTGATCAACAAAAAGCGAACCCAGCAGCTGCGCGGACACAACCTGATACATACACTGCAGAAAGTGCACACAAAGCCCAAGGTAATTTTGATTCACCCATGAGTTTCGCTTCAATTGGAAAATTTTAACAACTTAACGACGTGCGGGTAAATGTGTTCCAGTACCACAAGGGAGATTTGTTGCCTATGTATATATCAAAACGACCAAACCAAGATAACAGCACCCAAACTGAAATATTTGACATGGACCTGCTTCTCTTGTATGAGCCTGCAAAGCATCACTATGTACTTATAATCGATTTGTTAAAGTTCATCTGCGAAATCAAAGGGTGTAAGTATCGCCCAATTGCACGTTTATGTAGAAACTGCTTTCACATTAGTTGGAGTGATGAAACTCACGAGCAACACATCCAGTGTTGTAAGGATCATGAACCTGCTCTAGTAGTCATGCCTTCAGCAGAAAAAGGTACCAACAGATACGAGTTCAAAAACCTCCAGGCCTTGTGGTTTGTACCACTTGTGATTTATTTTGATTTTGAATCATTTCTGAAACCTGTAGATTCTTGTCCTGATAATCCATCGCGATCATCTACCCGAGTTGTACAAAAACACGAAGCTTGTGGGTATTCATTGGCTGTAATTGAGCACGGAAATTCACAGCCCTACTTCTTTGACTATGACAGCTCTGATCAATGCATGAAAAAGTTTCTCAATCAGTTGCATCAATTAGCGAGAGAGATATATGATCAAAAGCGACGGTTTCCTCAATTTCTAGAAAGCCAAGAATCGTTGAACAAAGAAAACACATCAACATGTTGGATTTGCTGTATACATTTTACCAATGAGCACGAAAAATGTCTTGACCCCTGCCATTTTTCTGGAAAATTTTTGGGATGGGCACATGAAAAATGCAACCTCGCAAGACGAACTGTAAATTTCATCCCAGTCATTGGACATAACATCCAGAACTATGACCTTCACCACATTTGTCTCGCATTGCATGAATGCGAGCCAACAAGTACAATGAGTGTTATACCTAGCACCGACGAAAAATATATATCGTTAAGCATTGGAGTCCTAATTAAAACTATAAAAAGGAAAAACGGATCCGAGCAAAAAGTTTTTGAATACCTCAGATTTATTGACTCATGCAAGTTTTTGAATTCTTCCTTGCAAAAATTGGTTGATAATCTACCAGCGGAAAAAATGTCAGTTTTGAACAAGTATTTTGCAAACGAGACGGAGGAGCAACGGTGTCTGATACGACAAAAAGGTTTCTACCCTTATTCGTACATGACCAAAAGAGAAAAATTTGCAGAAAAAGAATTGCCTCCTTTGCAAAATTGGTCCGATGTTTTGAATGGAGGAAAAGTTGCAGTTTCACAAGCGGATCTGGAGCATGCAAGGAAAGTTTTTAGAATGTTCAAATGTCAAAACTTGGAGGATTATCACAACTTGTATCTCAAGTGTGATACACTCCTTCTTGCTTGCGTCTTTGAAGAATTTCGACAAATTAGTCACCAAACTTATGGTCTGGACTGCGCGCACCATTTTAGTGCTTCAAACTTAGCTGGAGACGCCTTCAAACGTATCTGCAAAGACTCGAATGTTCAGCTTTTATCAGACCGCAGGCATCTCGAAATGGTCGAGAATATGATGCGAGGTGGTACTGCATCCGTGTTCCATAGTCGCTTTTTCAAAGCCAACAACAAAGAATGCCCCGACTTCAACCCAGATCAACCTAGCACCTACGGGTTTATGATCGATGCAAATAACCTCTATGGCGGCGTCATGCAAACGGAGAAATTACCGGTGCGTAACTTTGAGTTAATAGAGCATATAGAAGACGAGGTGATTGTGAACCAAATCCTCAACATGACTGAAGACTCTTTGATTGGATTTATATTGGAAGTTGATCTCGAGTACCCAGAAGAACTGCATGAGGATCATCAAGATTACCCTTTAGCTCCTACTAAAGAAAGTGTACCCCAGGATTGGTTGAGTCCCTACCAAACGAATTTACTCGAGCAGATGAAAAATCAAGACATTGCAAGACGTTCAATTGGAAAGACCAAAAAGTTACTGCAGACGCTGCATGACAAGTCAAACTATACAATTCATTACAAACTATTGCAATTGTTTGTTAGGTTGGGACTTAAAGTTAAAAAAGTGCACCGTGTGCTGAAGTTTGAACAAGAAGCATGGTTAGAACCATACATCACATTGAACACGACTAAACGACAACAAGCTAGAAATAAATTTGAGGAGGATTTGTACAAACTACTGAACAATTGTGCTTATGGGAAAACATGCGAGTCGAAGCGCAAACGGATGCTTGTTCGAATAGTTAGAGATTATCATGCCGCTTTGCGAGAAATTAGTGCATTCGAATTTAAATCCTACAAAATTTTTGGAGAAAACTTGGCAGCGTTCACTTCGAACCCAACAAAAATCTATTGGGATGTCCCAACAATTGTGGGAGCTAGTGTTCTTGAGTTAGCAAAGTTTCACATGTATAAATTTCATTACGATATAATGAAACCAAATTTTGAATGTCAACTACTGTATTCTGATACAGACAGTCTCCTGTACCAAGTCAAAAGTGAAGATTTATACCGAGAAATTTCCGAAAAAAGGAATATTTTGAATGAACTTGACTTGTCAAATTACCCGAAGAACCACCCTCTCTACGACCCAAAAAACAAAATGGTTGTTTTAAAATTCAAGGATGAGTTTCCAGGAGACATTATAACCGAGTTTATATCCCTCAAACCCAAGCTTTATTCCATTTTGTCCAGAGGTAATTAATTAATTTCTATTTGCCTTATTTGTGAGCACGAATTTCAAAAAATTTTGATTTTTTGTGGAATTTTTTTTGGAAAGCAATTTCTATTTGTGGGCGAAAAAATTTTTTTTTTGTGGGCGAAAAAAATTTTTTTTGTGGGCGATTTTTTTTTGTGGGCGAAATTTTTTTTTTTTTTTGTGGGCGAAAAAAATTTTTTTTTGTGGGCGATTTTTTTTTGTGGGCGAAATTTTTTTTTTTTTTTTTGTGGGCGATTTTTTTTTTTGCGGACGATTTTTTTTTTGTGGACAATTTTTTTTTTTTTGGAAAAAAAAAATTTTTTTTTTGTTCGAAAAATTTTTCGGGCGAAAAAGTGTTTTTTTTTTTTTTTTTTGCAAAAAAATTTTTTAATTTTTTTTGGGATTTTTTTTTTTGTGTTGGTCGATTTTTTTAATGATGACTAATTTTTAAGGTCACACCTGGCCTTCATGTCATTTTTTTTTTGTTGCACCTGACCTTCAAGTTAACATGATGTAGCTCCTAAAAAACACAAAACCACAGATTGCATTTGGTTCTTTTTTTACCACCACACATTAGTGATCATCAAAAAATTGATTAGAAATCATATAATTATATTTATAGATTGCAGAAAATTATCGGCGAAGGGTGTATCGAAAGCTGCTCAGAAGATGTTGAGCCATCAGCGATATCGAGACACCTTGACCTCTGGCTCGTTATTCAAAACTGAAAACAGTCGAATCGCATCCGAGTCACACAATCTGCAAACAGTGACTTCGACGAAAACATCGTTATCAGCTTTTGATGACAAACGCTACATCCTCGATGATGGTCAGCAGACTCTTCCCTACGGTCACAAAAACATCTTGGGTCAAACTGTGATTGGCATTGATGATAGTGATGACAACACAGCCGCTGTTAATTCTGACCCAACCGATGATGACGATTTGGAAAAATGGATGCCATTTTTTGAAGATCGTCAACAGCCAGTGTCGTGGGATTGTGACGATTTCCTAGATGGGGTGTCTGAAGAATTCGCTAACACTCAAAACATTAATTGGGACCATCCGGAAATTGATGATGAATACTCTGAGGATAGTTTTGCTGTTGAGAACACACAACCACATCGCTCGCTTCGACAACTGATGGACCAGGTCAATAGCAGTTGGCAAACTCCACACCCCGGTCTGATTCGGGCAGCAGAAACCAACGACAGTGATATTGATAGCGGGGATATCGCGGATCTGGAGGCCAATACTTCCGATGAGGACGAGTCGGCATTCTTCAACGATTCGTTTTTCGATTATGAAGCAGTTGAAGTAGAAGAACCACGGTCAAAAAATCGACGAATAGATTAAAACACAAAAAACACCACATTAACTTTTGTATAGTAAATAAAATTCAGTTATTTAATATGAGAATTGTCTGTACATAAAATTTGACCTACCGTTTATTCCGCGTTTAGTGTGTATTTAAGTGCGAGATTTTGTTCAGCTTTGGAACTCAGTTAATCTGGGATATAAACATTTTCATTTAAGCGATAGTGTCTTAAGCATACTTTTGTATGTATTTGTATGTATTTTGAGTTTGAATCAAAGTTTTAAGAAGAATTGAGCAAACAGTCTATAGCGCAGTTAAACACTCCGGCTGGTTTCAGAACAAAGATTTGGCAAATCCTTTCCCGCTCCAAACATGTAACCACAACGTTCAGTGGGAATACTCAATAATATACCGAAGTTTTACATGAGGACTATTGGGTATAAAATTATATGTGGTGACAATTAGGATTATTACATGGTGACCATTGCTGATCATTTAATACATGGTGACCATTATGATTTATACCTAATGGTCATCCATGTATGACAACCCCCCCCGATCCTAACGCACTATATGCATACTACTCAATAGATCTCATAAGATTAACTTCGAAACACACAACACTTACACTTTGAAAAAGGCATTTGAAACTTTCTCATTGATCTATAAACTCTGATAAAATTTGAACATATATTTACTGCTCAAGATATATAAAACGTATATTCAACCAATATATCAAGTTTGTGCAAGAAAAACTAATTAGTTCTGTGTTTCTGCCAATTGCAATAAACTGAAAATCAATCTTTAACTTTTTTGCTAAACAGTTTTTTTCGCAAAACATTTGCGCAAAAAAACTTATTAGTTTTGTGTTTCTGCCTATTGCATTGAACTGAAAATCATTAAATAATTTTTTTTCAGCTGGGTACAAAGTTTTTGTGGTCTGTCGCACTGATAAATTTGTGAGCATGATAAGGAGAAAAGACAAAGGCTTGGTTGAATCATAGCCAACAGACTGCTGAGAAGTTTTTCACGAATGCATAGAGCCCAGCATATTTTACGTTTCAAGTCGTCAGATTAAAATACAAAACATTTTCTCTTATGTTTTACAGTTCCACGTAAAATTCGATCTTTTTCCAACATTCGGTCTTTTTCTAATGTTTTTTGTGAAGTTCATCTGAAAAGAATAAGAGATGCAATCGAAGTCTCTCAGAAGTTAAAATGAAGTTCAAGAAACAACTTTAGGCAATTTCCAGCATCGTTAACGAACGAAGCAGGGTTAAACAAATAAGTCAAATGAATGCGAAAACGAATATTTCAACGAAGAAGAAACAAATGCATCCATATTTTGCTCAGCAATAAAAAAAAACCATGTGAAAGATGCTCCAATACTCTTCCAGTATTTGGACTCAACAGTGTTCGGTATTTTATGAACGTTTTCGAATCATCTGACACTCCCTATCTAATCAACGAAAACAATCGAATCTTCAGTTATCAAAGAAGCCATTGACTGGCCTCTTTTCAATTTTGGGGACATTCAATTCTGATTATTATGAAGTTTTTACTGAGAGCTACGTTTTCTAAAAAAGTTTAAGGCCATTACAAGAAATGATAGTCTGTATACGAGAAGTTTGATACTGCTAACAAGCTCGAAGAACAATAACTATTACTGGTTTTTACATCAAATTGACAAATTGAAGAATTGCAACCTTCTCGATAAAAATGTCAAGGAAAATTGAGTTCAAGAAAAGGCAAGCGACAAAAAAAAACTTTGCGAAAACTTTTGCAAATGCTTTTGCAACTCATACAGGATTGTAAAACTTCAACTATTTAGTATCAACCTAAGTACAGGAAAAAATGATAACATCTCGCAATTTTCTACAGTCGTGTAACATCAAAGTTGTGGTTCCAACTCTTGCTTGACGTGGTTCCATAATTGTTTATACAAGTTCCCTGACTTAATCCTTTCTTCTCGAGTAGGAGTGTCTTGCCTGAAAAAACACGGAAAGATATGATTGGTGGTTCGTCAATCGTTTTTACAAGAAAAAATGTAAAAAACGATATGCTTATCCGAAAATTGAACAACTTGAGATTTCGAGTCAACTCTGTGCGTTTTTTTATGTGTCAGGATATGCCCAAAGGCTTTTATACAAGCTGAGTCACAATGTAGAAGCGCAAAAACTGACGGCAAAGCAAAATGGAATAGCCAGATCACAAGGCAAAACTGAATGCTACTGCACGACAGGAACTCTGATTGCTAGAGTGCTGATAGATATAGTAACAACCGTCCAATTTTTTCGGAGCAGTAATTTTTACTTTTGTTTCTGTCCTTGTAAAGAAGCTATCCTTATCATCCTAACCTGACTGATCAAAACGTCAAACAAAGAACCAACATGAAAGTAAATTGATAAACTTCGAAAAGAATACACCCAAGAAAAAAGCTATTTCAAAGAGAAATGTATGAGGGAGTGACGTTGGTGAAAATGTAATATTCTAATCAATTGAAAGTAACGTAGACAAGAAAAATCAAGCTAAGCAAAAATTCCCCTCATTAAAAATCTTGCTACTAGTTCACTCTTGCATAACATCATCATAAACTAATGTTCGGCTATGTGCAATACACGTTCAATGTTCCAGATGAACAACAAGCAAAAAAATCTAATTTTTAACCTGTTTTCAAAACACCGACGTTACTGTTAACCAAAAAAAAATATGCGGTTGCTATAACTTAAGCAAAAGCAAAAAATTTCGATATCGAGCTTCAGTTTATCCAAAAGGTTACTTATAAGACCATTTTTTCAAGTGCCTTCTGTATCTTGGTCTACAGTGTGAAAAAAATTCAGCGATTTGTACAAAACACAAAGTGTAAAATATTCAACAACTTTGAATAGTCTTTTGCTGCTTCTAATCACCCTTTTATTAAAATCTTTTATCTGTTGTGGTAGCTCAAACAAAAAAATACTAGAAACAAAGTTCTTATTGTTTTCAAACATTGGAAGAACAAAGCAGACAACAACAAGTATTTGGCGACCAAAAAAAACCATAAAGCCATCAACAACCAGCACCTTAAGAGATTCAAAAAGTTAGCTTAAAATTAGTTTGAACGGAACTTGTTAGATCTAAGGTAGAAAATTGTGAACCGATTAAAAATAGGATTCCTTATACAACAGTACGCCAAGTTGGATACCTTGGAATTGTTTTATAATTTTTTGATAGATTTTGCAGCCTGAACAAATTTGAAGAATTCGAAATGTACAACCGAAATTTTCTACTAGGCGTTGGAAGAAATAAACTTATTTGAATGTATCCTCCCCCGCAAACCAGCAGAATGGGCTCAAAAAATAATTGTCGAGGCGATTTGTAAGCAGAATCGAAAAACCACTTTTTCACCCGTACTTGCTGCTCTAAATATAAAAATATGACAAAAGAAACCAAAATTTTTCAAGGAGGAAATCCGATGCACCGAAATACTGTGTTTTTTGAAGTTAGTGTCTTTTTGCTGTTACGATAGTTACAGACAAAAGAATAAACTTAGCAGAAATTAACCAAAAAAAACTAACATGGAAATTTCTGAAAATGGACCGATGGCGAAGTATCGACAAGTATCGGACGAGGTTGTGAACAGTCAACTAATAGAAGCTTTAAAAATATGAACCAAAAAATGGCAATTTATGAACAAACTTTAGAAAAAAACTGAGCTATTTTGGTCATTACAAGTTGAATGTGATGGAATACATACTAAAAATCTACACTTGTAAGCGAATATTTAGTTAAATTGTATAAGATGCAGTAAAACGGTTCTTTTTTTTCTGTAATCAAACTTTTTTGAACAATTGATTCTTTTTGAATGCTGCGCTTGGGTTGGCATTATTATTGTTTCTGGTAACCTATAAACTAATTAAAACTTAAGCCTCATGTAATCGGCAGTTTTTTTTTAATTTTGGCGCTAACTTTTTTTTGAATTATACTGTCTTATTTTCTAAAACTCCCTATCCAAATACACAGAGTGAAGACCTGAAACTCTTTAACTTTTCCTATGAATGGAGGTTGTCACACCCTCGCCGCGCTGTCTCACTCCGACATAGACTAGAATGCTATTTCCTTAATTTAGATTTTTTTTAAATGAAAAAAAAAATCCTAAAATTTTTTTAAAATCAGAGTTTCTAATACACTCTGAACTTTCAAATATATAATAGCAAGTTTTTAATGTGTATATTTTTTCTCTTTTGTGCACATTTTGGCTCTAAATTTCCTTTTAAGCCAAAATCAGATGTTTAGCTATTTATTCTTTTTAAACACCTACTCTCATTCATCTTAGTGTTTTAGTAAATGGGACAAATTTTTCAATACTATAATCAACAAAAATTCTTGAAAAATGTTTTAAACATATTTAAGACTCTTATATGACGAAGACTCATATGAATGAAGTCAAACTCGTTGTCAGTGTTTCTGTTGCATCCCAGGACATCTTTTACAGAATTTTGGTTATGCAACCAAATCCAATGTGTTTTTTTTTTGGAAAATGTTTGGTTCCCAACTCGATCTATCGGTCACGATTGCCTTCTTTGGTAGATCCTCGTTACTGCTCGTAGACTATAACCTACTTCTCACTAAAAACAACAAGAAGACAGTTTTTTTCAGACAGTAAAACACTATTTTCTGGTCAAACTGTGCCCGATGGTTCGACCAGAATTGAAAAAAGTGTTTGGGCCGATTCAAAGACAGTTGTACAATTTCGACAGCTCGATGATGGTGAAAATGCTTTAGGAAAGATTTAATTGAAATCAATGGGATTAATAAGGAAATAAACAGGTTGTAATTGTTACAGGTAGGAAGGTCATTAAAATTTTAAAAAAAAATCTTTTTAACTCTCCCAACAGATAGTAATAAGTCTCTTCTACGTATAACTTTTTTAAACAAACGCAAATTTTTTGGTGAATAAATGAAAAAAAAACTATTATGCCTGTGTCCTTTTTCCGTTTTCAAGCAATTAAAAACCTATCTTGTCCCGGATCGAGATGCTCGACTTATCTTTCGACTTTCAAAGTCGAGAAAGTGCAGTTTTGCGACTGCTATTCCGCGGTCGAGAAGCAATTTTAAGTCGAGCACAAAGTCGAAACGTACCCAATTTTGCTAGAGCAAGTCAAAAAATATTGGTCGAAAAAGTTAAAACATAGGTCGCAAAACTCGAAACACACGATTCTGGTCGAGAAAGTCGAAACATACCCGCTTTTTGTCTATACGAAATATATGTCCAACACAGTCAAAACATAGCTCGAGCACGGTCGAAACAAAAATCGAGCACAGTCATAACATACCCGAATTTGGTCGAGAAATCCAAAACATAGGTCGAGCAAAGCCGAAAAATAAGTCGGGCCTAGTCGAAACATAAGTCGAGCACCGTCGAATTATGGACAGTTTGAGCCGAGTCGGTCAAACTATATCTAGCCTGGGTCGAGACGGTCGAAACATATCCTTTTTTGCTCGAGTTGGTCGAAAAATGAAACGCAACCTCGACCCGGGAGGGCTTCCTCCTAATACATTCAGGTCTTCCTCTCGATAAAAAGAGCTGTGCTGTTCTGGCTTTTGAAGAAAGTTATTATTCACTGATCTCGGGTAGTTTTTCTTGAACCAGACAAAAATTTATTTGATAACAGACTCAGCAAAAAATAAAGCCCACATTTTTGTAATCTAGAGAGCTGACATAATGATTACAAGTCGCACAGTTAGACACGTCGCTTGAAACAAATTTTTAATGGATCAAATAAAATCTGATGTTTGTCGAGAAAGTCAAGACAGTCGTTTCATCCCCATTTTTGGTCGAGAAAATTGAAACATTTCTATACGGATTCGAACAAACAATTATATAAAAAAATTAAGAGAATTGCAATATTTAAAATAAAATTAAATCAAAAAAATCGATTATATTGAAAACAAAATTGGATCAAAAAATTTTTGAAAGATTTTTGTTCTTGTCTATATGAGGTCGAAAAAAAACATTTTTATTTAAAATTGTCGGTCGAGAAAGTCGAGAAAGTCCAAACCTATCAGTTTATGGTCAAGAAAGAATCGAAGAAGTTGAGAAACGTATCTATCCGGGGTGGAACAAACAAATTTTCAAAGATATAAATACTGCTGCTCGAGAAAGTAAATTTTGGTCGAAAAAGTCGAATCATATCGAATTTTGATCGAGAAAGTTGGAACATATCTGAGCTTAGTCCAAAAGAGCTGAACACTTTTTTGTTGGGTCGAGAAAGTCGAAACATACCGAAATTTGGTCGAGAACGCCGAAATATTCCAAAAATTTATCAAGAAAGTCGAGACATACCAATTTTTGGTCGAGAAAGTCGAGACATAAACTGAGCACCTCGATCCGGGGTGTAAAAAATTTTAATTTTAACGAATCTCTTGAAAAGAAACGAATAAATCTGAAACTAACAAAATTGCAATTTGTAAAAGTTTTGAAGTTCGAATGAATTTTTTCCCTCTTTAACTCACTTTAATGCAGTTCGGCTAATTAGAAAATCAATGGTAGTGCACTAATGGTAAAGCGCACTGGTAAAGCCAGATGATTTATTATTTAATAATTTGCGATCCAAATTTGCTTTAATTATACAGCTTGAACCATCCAATTTCGACTTTGATATCTTTTTCGTCTGTTTTTTTTTGTGATTTAACAAACCTTTGAGCCGCGGATCAAAGCTTGAGCCGAAATTTTTTAAGTACTTTTTTGATGTTAGTGCTTTCGATAGATTTCAATTCACTGATCAGGTCAAGATGAAGCCTTCAAAATTCTAAACTTTATTCTAAGGCGAACTGGAAAAAAAAACAATTTTTGTTTAAAAAAAACTATCTTCAATTCATTTCATTCAGGATAGATTTCTGGGCCGTACAAAAATGTCACTTTTTGTCCATGATAATGGAAGCTTGAGATTTTTCGCAAAATAATTCACCCAAATTGACCATATTAGCAGATTTTGGACCCCACAACTTCTAAAAAAGTACACAGTTTTTTTTTCCAATTTTAGGCATGCATCATATTTGGAACGTCAAATTTGAAGTCAATCTAAACTCAGTCGTAACTTTTTTTAGCTTTTGACGAAAGTCAAAGTTTATCCACTTCAGTAACTTTGCAATTGCGCGAAAACTTTCTCATGGAAGTAAATCAGTGCGCGCAATGCGGCTCAATCGATAATAATCGATCATAAGGTATGTCTGCATAGAAAAAAAAATCGAAGAGTTGTTTTATCGTTAATCGTTTATAATTTAATTATAAAGCAAATGATCGATTGTAAAGTTCCATTGATAATAATCGATTATAAGGGATTATATAGGCATATCTCTCTACAAAAATAATTGATTAGAAAATTAGTTCCAATCTGAAACAATCAATTATAATGGATAACAGATCAATTAAAAATAAATGAAAGTAGAAAAAATTTAACCCATTTAAAAAAGATTATAATGGATTGTTAGAGATTACAATGAAATAAGATAAATTTTTGTGGATAATAGGCTGTATTTCGAAAACTTGGGAGCAAATAGCCCAAACTTAAACGTTGCAATCGCCAAAGTTGTTTTCCATTTGGCTGCAGCGAAAATGTGTATTGTTTTCACTTTTCGTTTTTTTTCTATTTTTCCCTTCCCCCTGACTACTTAAACTAACTCCTACCATCCCTACTTCCTTCTTATACCATAGTCCTAGTTCTAATAGTCCGAGGAAATTAGTTTTGCATAACTAGAAATTGAGTGGGCTGTGAGTAATGCAGAAAAGCTGCAAATTTTCTAATTAACAGAGATTATAATCCAACTTATTCCTCTAAAAAGGATTTCAATTTTTTTTCATATGAAGTTTCTGAAAAAAAATGGATTATAATCGATTGCCTGTTCCCATGTCTAATTATAATTGATCGATCAAAAATCGATTATGAATGATAATTAAAAAATATGTTTTATTTATCTTTTGCAGTGAAATTGATCAGTACTTATGGTGAGCGATTACATTATTTCAACATTACGCGGCCAATCTGTGCATTTTGTGAAATTTAAACGGATTCCGCTATAGGCCAAAAACAGATTTGTTGTGAAATCCTCAATTTTACTACTCTTCTTTGACCTTCTGTGCTGTTTTAAATTCCACGAACAAAAGCTATAAAACAGTGTACCACTCAAAAGAGCTAAAAACAAAGAGGATTTTGTGGAGTCCGCAATAGTTATTGTGGAATCCGGAACAGTTTGTGGAACCCGCCAGCAATAATAAAATACAGATGTAGAAAAATTGTGCAGTTGCTGTAAGCGGAATACGTAATTGTTAAACGGAATACGCACTTTTTTGCTGATTCCACATGCATATTTAATAAGGTTTTAATTTAAATCTCAATTACTGCTAACAGTTGAACTAATAATTGAAAAATCAAACAATTGACCTCATTTCTTGTCAAGTTATCATCTAGAACGTTCCAAATTCCTGCCCCCAACATCTTCGATCTCAATTCATGCCAACTTATACCCAACTTCGATCTCTTTTCACGCCAAGTTCGATCTCAAATCTTGTCAGGTTCAATCTCATTTCCTGCCTCACATCAAACATCGATCTCATTTCTATTGCTCCCAATTGCTTCAATCTCAATTCCTTCCATCCCATTCCACCGCTCACCCCAATCATCTCATCTTATATACTGATGACTTGAAATCGCTCAACCCCCAATACAATCCCAAATAAATTTTTTATTATGTGTTTTTTTCCAAATCGATCTCGACAAATTTGTTTGCTGGGAAGTTCCCCAAAGTACAAAAAGTGATATCCAGAGATTTGTTCGTGGATTCAGCTGCCGATGGTCCTGAGTTTTGTTTTCTGCATTACTAGATAATAATTCAAGCTCTAGCGTTTAATTTTTTATACGCAACAACTGGTTTTGTTGACAAATAAACAAAATTGCGGATTCCACTAACAATTGGGGAATCCTATTATAATTTGCGAAAACCGCCCACAGTTGCCTAATCCAGAATAATAAGCTATATTTTTTGTAGCGGAAAAATATCTGTGCACAATTTGGCCTCTTAATGAAATTTTATTAAAAAATATGAACAAATGCCATCAAAAGAAGCAGTAGCGTTTAATTTTTTATACGCAACAACTGGTTTTGTTGACAAAAAAAAACAAAATTGCGGATTCCATTAAAAATTGGGGAATCCTATTATAATTTGCGAAAACCGCCCACAGTTGCCTAATCCAGAATAATAAGCTATGTTTTTTGTTGCGGATTTCGAGAAAAATTAAATGTGCCGACAAAATTTGCGTGAGAAGTTTTTGTTCGCGGAATCTGCGGAGATTTTGCTATTGGAATTCATTTACACTTTCGAACATGCTGGAATCCAAGAACATACAGACACCAAACTGTGCAAAGATCCTGTGCACAATTTGGCCTCTTAATGAAATTTTATTTAAGAAATATGAACATATGCCATCAAAAAGAAGCAGTGCACAAACAATTAAACTTTGTAATTCGTTTTTGATTATACTTTACAACTTCTTTGAATCTAATAGCATGCTTTAATTTTCTATCAAGTGGATAATTCGAACTGGATGACTCAAATCGTTTTGACCAATAAAAGCATATATAAAAAGCAATGATAATCAGCATTTTTGTTTAATGACTGATTTTCTTAGAATCGAAATACTAAAACTTTTCAATTCCTTTTTGATGCTGTTAAAACCCTAGTGGCTCTTATTATACATTCTATCTTTGATTTCAATTTTTTTAACTGCGCTCCTTTTGTTATTTATCAAGTCTGGCAGTTAAGGCAAGATGATAAGCATTTCATAGCAATAACACTTTAAATCAGTCGCATAATTCGATTAAGGTGATATTCGGAAATGGTGAATTTTTTAAGTTTCGTCAACTACATTTTGGTTATAGCACACGTTGATGTGAATCTATTGTAAACTGCCAAAAAATTACTACTTTTTTCAGTTTGTTCCTTTTTTCAACTGTTGTTATGCAAAATTAAACCGTAACTAACCTAATATTACCTAAAAACAAACTTGTAAGACAGAAAAACACAAACTTTGTTCTTTTAATATATGTAGACACGAAAAGTCTGCTCAATTTTTTCTCTGATATATTCTTATTTTTAACAAAGGCTAAAACTGTGGCTTCAAATTTGTTTACATAGTTTTCTAGAATTTTTTTACTCTACAAGGTATAGAAACTCCTATCATCTTTCTTTGAATGAAAAAAAAAATTGCATTTAATACCAAATTCCGATAATAGTACTCTTGCAAGAATCTTTCAAGAACCTTGCAAGATAAACATACGTTGTCAAGATTCTTGCAAAATCATAAAGATAATCTTGCAAGATCTTGCAAGATATCATTGGCTCTCGTCTATTCTTGCAAGATAAACATACGTTGTCAAGACTCTTGCAAGATGAAGATAATCTTGCAAGATCTTGCAAGATCTTGCAAGATACCATTGGCTCTCGACCATTCTTTCAAGATGTGACTTACTAGGATTCAATGCAGAAACACCCATCCCACATGTTTTATAAAAATGAATTGGGATTCTACATAGTTTAAATTGAAAAGATTTTGGCAAAATGTGGTCCAATTAAGGTTTTAGAAAATCTAGAAACATCAAAACGGGCTACCAAAAAAAGTTAAAACGAATTGAAATCTGTACAATTATCGTTTCTAGGAAAAAAAATCTTGCGCTCACTGTTCGCAGTGATGATTTTTCAGTCAAAAACTTTGCGTTTCATTTAGATCGATCGTTGATGAGGAATAAAACTTCAGTTCCATTATTCAAATTGACAAAAGAAGGACCATCAATCAGTTCGTCTAGGATAACTAGCGTCGCGTAACCAAACCAGCCGTCTTGTGAGAGAAGAATTGGCGCATCTTTTTTGCTGCAGACTTGAAGTGGCTGAGAAGTAATAAAAGAATTAAGGAGTTCACAACGGGGAAGAGTCGAGAAAGTCCTACTAAACCATCTTCCAAGGTTTGACTTCGGTGCATTCGATAAATTGTAGCATACGTTTGTTCATCAAACTCCCGTCCAAACTCGTAGTCATCACGTCGTACTTCAAAAAGAAAAGACACTAAATTAACTTTTAGACTTCTTGGGAACCGTTGGGTAGAAAAAAGTGCCCTATTTTTAAAAGGACAAAAGCTTCAAACACTAATCAACGCTTCAGATAACGGTTTACAGTGTTTTGTAGACAGGCTATTGAAAACCTGCAATTTTTTAAATGATAGCCGTGTTTTTGCCGATCAGTTTTTTTTCTTAAGCAGAATCTGGTTTCAAATTAAATTAAGTTTTGAGGGCGAACGTCAAAATGCATCTTCCAGACAAAATCTTTAAAATTTTTCGCTTTGTAGAAAATATTTCGCTTGGTCTTCTTCTTTAAAAAAAAATTACACTGCAGTGCAAATAACTTTAGGCTAACTTGGGTATTTTAGAGTTTTTAGTGGACGTAAACAAATATCGACGAGGTTTTAGAAGTCGTTAAGAAATCCAGCTGATTTTGAAAATCTGCCCTCACCTCCAGAAAACCTTGGATCCGTCTCCAAAAGTCCTAGTCTTTTTGAACCATTTTAGATTTACTCTTTTTGAACAAATAATTATAATTATAAGTTAACTCCCAATCCTTAATATGTATCACTGCATGCACAGCAAATAAATTGGTAAAATCAAATGCCTGAACAGACAACATGCTTTGTTCTAGACTGAGGTGACATGCATGATCTTTTTCAGAACTCTCTTACCGTCATAAAATCTAGCCACATCTGTTGCAGAGTCCTTGATTCTCTTTTGCACGATCATACTTGCCAAGGAAAGTGGTACAAAAATAACACCATAAGAAACACTTATCCACCCGAATACTCTCGATAACATTTCCGTCTTGCGCTCTGCACGCGTAGGTTCCTTTTTGTGAGCCAAAGTCGTCCTTTTTCTTGAGTTAACATAGAAGAAAATTTTCAGATAGGCTGCCGCGGAAAATACAAAGACCACGACATGACTTAGAGTGCCCACAATGATACGAAGGAATAGTTTTTCGGACAGACAAAACTGTTCAGCAATACTCAGTAAATACGTCAAGTTTTCGCTTAAAAACTGAAGAAAATATTGAATATAACTTGTTTCTCCGCTATTTAGTTTTTTGGTAAAAAGCAAAAAAGTCAAAATTGTTCCAAAAAAAGAGTGTCTTCTTCTATTTCAAATCAATTGTACGAAACAAAATATGTATTTTGAAACTTTGTTGAAAATATACTTGCATTCAATTAAATTTTCAAAGTATTTACATCGCAAACGCCGTGTGATTTGGTTTCATATCTCTCGGCATAAGAACCGATTTCGGCATCTTCCTTCACGACCATGTACCATTACTTCTATTCAATTTCTTATAGTCTACGAAATATATCGCCCGTTGATTACCCAATTGGGTTTGTATTTGTCAAGGTAGGCCCAAATTTAACCCCCCCCCCCCTAACATCACAGTAAATGTTGCCAATGAACTCTCTTTACAGCTTGGATCTTTGGACATAATCATCTTGCAAAAATAATATAGCATTTCGCCAAAAGAGCTATTTGAATACCCGTACCGAACAAGTTTTATGTTTGTGGTGAGAAATACTTAACTTTTAAATTAAATATCTGATCAGAAACTCTTTATGAATTTTTTTTAAAAGCAGGGATTGTCTCAAAGTTCGTAAATTTCTTATCTTATTATTAAGCAAAAGTAGCTAAATCTAGGCTACTCTAGCTAGAAAAAATTATCCTGTTGGAACTCAAACCCCTCATTTGAGGTTAGCCAAACGTTTGTGTTAACCGTTCGACTATATTTCGCAATAGTTGTAGCAACCTAATGCAAAGTAGTTTTTGTTGTAACAATTTTTAATTTGCATTGTTTCGCCGAGACTACTATTTTTTACTCAGAACATAGAGAAAAAACGTTAATCTCGTTGCCGTTGAGCAGTGAACTGACTTTAGATAATTTTTTTAGAAGTTTTATATTTCTAATCTTAGATGAGTAAAAAAAGGTTTCTAAACAGGAAACACACAAAAATTAGGTTAGGTTATTTATATTAAAAATCTATCTAGATTAGAAGCCTTCAATGAGAACGGGTAGTGGAAAAATAGCAAATATCAGTTTTCCGCATTTTTCCTCTAAGTTCCAATTAATGACAAGTTTATATATTATTTTATTTTTGAAATTACGAAGCCTTTCACAAAATTTTCATTTTTTAAAAATTTCCTAGAGTTAGTGAAGTTCATTAGGATACTGATGATAGCTTTTCTTTTTTTGCTATTCAATTTCAGCTTTCGTCAATTTTATCAAAGAGCTCATTATCATTTTAGTAAAATTTGAATCAGCTAACATTTTGATAATAATACGTGAAACCTCTGAGCACTGAAAAAACCTACAAATAACCGTAACTAAACATACAAATAAGTGTACGAAGAACCGAAAACGGTACAAATCAGCACATGGCGAAATTGCCGGAGTTGACAAAAAAGCTTATCAGACAAACTCATATACAAAAAAAAATTGTATGAAAGTAGCACATAATTTCGCCACACTCTGGCAAAAATTTGTTGCCATACTGTATATCACAAAAATGGAAAAAAAACAAAAACTTTTACAATAAAAATTTATATGGCAAGCAGTTTCTCTGCTCTATGAAATTTTTGATGAATTTTTTTTCCATAAATCAAAAAGTGAAAAAAAAAATTGTTTCAACTTTGTGTGTTATATCCATGTTTTTCTATCATAAGAAACCCAAAGTGTAGGTGGCATTTATCAAGTAGAAAACTTAGTTTTATTAGCCATGTAAGTCAAAACTAACAACGTTTTTGTATGAGACTAGAAAACTTTTGATTCAAAAATTTGAATGGCGGAGAAAAGAAGCCATGTTTTTCTATCATTTTAGGGTTATCTCAGCATACGAAAAACTAAATAAATAATTGAAACTATTTTCGATTTTTTAGTGAAAAATTCAACCTGGACTACGTTATAGACAAAATATATCAAATTTGCGTGCAATAGTTTTTTTTCGTAAAATGTCTAATTGAGCACAGAAGCAAGTTTGCATGAAAAAAAAACGAAAACTTACTTTTTCTACGGAAAAATTAAATTGCATGTCAAACAGTTTTCATGTAAGAAAGTCTTTGAAAAACTTTTTTTTAGTTCTAAAACTTTTTTCTTACCAAAGTTGCAAGCAATTAAAGATAATTTTCCGCAAAAAGTCAGATTAAAAAAATGCTTAGAATACAAATTTTGTCTGTGAAGAAAGTTTGATAGCTGATTTTTCAAAAACTTCATTAATGAATTTATTTGACAGCTTTTTTTTGCATGGACATCAACCCGGATGTTAATCTTCTCAATTTCTTTGATCGTTCCCACAAACCTTTAACATCTTTAAAAACATGCTTCTGTATTCGAGAGACCTACACGCCCTAAATTGAGCGCCTATCTAGTGTACAAAATTGCCTCGTAATGATAAAAAAAAACATTTTTTTTTCATTTAAAATTACCCTTATGTTTTTGAAAGAAACAAATAGTGTGCTAGGTCATACAATTCAATTTAAATTTTGCGAAAAAGTCGATTCTCTATTTCGTAACTGTTTGTCATCAGTGTCGTAATTTCCTTGACTTTTTAATCAAAACTATCATCCAAGATTCTAAGTTGAAACAAACTTGGGGCTCATTTAACAATGGCCTGGGGGTTGTTTCTGGCCGGTGGTTGGGGGTTGGTTCACGTTGTCAGGAGGGTGTGGTTCAGGTCAAGGGCAGGTGATTCAGGTCAAGGGAGGGTGGTTGATTTTGGATCACGAGGGGAGCATGATTGTGGTACAAGTGGGAGGGGTGTGTATGGTGGTTCAGGTGGGGTGGGAGTGTCGTCTCGTGATTGTTGCGGTGGGGTTTTGGTTCAGGTGGGGGGTGTTGGTTGTTGGTTCATGTGAGGAGGAGAGGGGGTATTTCAGGCATGTGCTATTTGAATATCCGTACCGAACAAGTTTTATGTTTGTGGTGAGAAATATTTAACTTTTTAATAATATATCTGATCAGTTACTCTTTATAAAATTTTTTAAAAAGCAGCGAATGTCTCAAATATGGTAATTTCATTTTTTTGTTTTTTGTTTGCTAAATCTACACTACTTCTAATTAGAAAAAATTCTCCTGTTGGAACTCAAACCCATCATTTTAGGTTAGCCAAACGTTTGTGTTAACCGTTCGACTATATTTCGCAATAGTTGTAGCAACCTAATGCAAAGTAACACTTGTTATAACAAGTTTTAATTTGAATTGTTTTGCCGAGACTACTGTTTTTTACTCAGAACATAGAAAATAAACGTTTATCACGTTGCCGTTGAGCAGTGAACTGACTTTAGATTATTTTTTCTAGAAATTTTATATTTCTAATCTTAGATGAGTAAAAAAAAGGTTTCTAAACAGGAAACACACAAAAATTAGATTAGGTTATTGATATTAAAAACCTATTTAGATTAGAAGCTTTCGATGAGAACGGGTAGTGGAACAAAAGCAAATGTCAGTTTTCCGCATTTTTCCTCTAAGTTCCAATTAATGACAAGTTTATATATTATTTTATTTTTGAAATTACGAAGCCTTTCACAAAACTTCCAATTTTTAAAAAATTTCCTAGAGGTAGTGAAGTTCATTAGGATACTGATGATAGCTTTTCTTTTTTTGCTATTTAATTTCAGCTTTCATCAATTTTTAACAAAGAGCTCGAATCATTTTAGTAAAAATTGAACCAGCTAATATTTTGATCATAATAAGTGAAACCTCTGAGCACTGAAAAAACCTACAAACAACCGTAACTAAACATACAAATAAGTGTACGAAGAACCGAAAACTATACAAATTAGCACAAGGCCAAATTGCCGGAGTTGACAAAAAAGCTTATCAGACAAACTCATATACAAAAAAAAATGTATGAAAGTAGCATATAATTTTGCCACACTCTGGCAAAAGTTTGTTGCCATACTGTATATCACAAAATTGGAAAAAAAACTAAAAATTTTGAAATAAAAATTTTAATGGCAAGCAGTTTCTCTGCTCTATGATTTTTTCCATTTTTTCAGATTTTTTTTCCATAAATCAAAAAGTAAAAACAAAAACCTTTTCAACTTTGTGTGTGTGTTATATCCATGTTTTTCTATCATAAGAAACCCAAAGTATAGGTGGCATTTTTCAAGCAGAAAACTTAGTGACATTAGCCATGTAAGTTAACACTAACAATTTTTCTCTAAAAATTGCATGTCAAACAGTTTTCATGAAAGAAAGTCTTTGAAAAACTTTTTTTTAGTTCTAAAACTTTTTTTCTTACCAAAGTTGCAAGCAATTAAAGATTGTTTTCCAGAAAAAGTCAGATTAAGAAAATGCTTAGAATACCAATTTGGTTTGTGAAGAAAGTTTGATAGCTGATTTTTCAAAAACTTTATTAATGAATTTAATTGACAGCTTTTTTTGCATGGACATCAACCCGGATGTTAATCTTCTCAATTTCCTTGATCGTTCCCACAAATCTTTAACATCTTTAAAAACATGCTTCTGTATTCGAGAGACCTACACGCCCTAAATTGAGCGCCTATGCAGTGTTCAAAAATGCCTCGTAATGATAACAAAACATTTTTTTTTTCATTTAAAATTACCCTTATGTTTTCAAAGAAACAAATAGTGTGCTAGGTTATACAATTCAATTTAAAATTTGCGAAAAAGTATATTCTCTATTTCGTAACTGTTTGTCATCAGTGTCATAATTTTCTTGACTTTTTAGTCAAAACTATCATCCAAGATTCTAAGTTGAAACAAATTTGGGGTCATTTAAAAATGGCCTGGGGGGTTGTTTCTGGCCGGTGGTTGGGGGTTGGTTCACGTTGTCAGGAGGGTGTGGTTCAGGTCAAGGGCGGGTGATTCAGGTCAAGGGAGGGTGGTTGATTTTGATTCACGAGGGGAGCTTGATTGTGGTACAGGTGGGAGGGGCGTGTATGGTGGTTCAGGTGGGAAGGGAGGCTCGTCTCGTGATTGTTCCGGTGGGGGGTTTGGTTCAGGTGGGGGGTGGTGGTTGTTGATTCATGTGAGGAGGGGAGGGGGTGTTTCAGGCATGTGCTATTTGAATATCCGTACCGAACAAGTTTTATGTTTGTGGTGAAAAATATTTATTTTTAAATTATATATCTGATCAAATACTCTTTATAATTTTTTTAAAAAGCAGCGATTGTCTCAAATATGGTAATTTCTTTTTTTGCTTGTAAACAAAATTAGCTAAACCTTGACTACTTCTAATTAGAAAAAACTCTCCTGTTGGAACTCAAACCGATCATTTTGGTTAGCCAAACGTTTGTGTTAACCGTACGACTATATTTCGCAATATTTGTAGCAACCTAATGCAAAGTAGCTTTTGTTGTAACAATTTTTAATTGGCATTGTTTTGCCATCACTACTGTTTTTTACTCAGAACATAGAGAATAAACGTTTATCACGTTGCCGTTGAGCAGTGAACTGACTTTAGATTATTTTTTCTAGAAATTTTATATTTCTAATCTTAGATGAGTAAAAAAAGGTTTCTAAACAGGAAACACACAAAAATTAGATTAGGTTATGAAAACAGGTAGTGGCAAATGAGCAAATATCAGTTTTCCGCAATTTTTCTCTAAGTTCCAATTAAAGACAACTTTACATATCATATTCTTTTTGAAATTACGAAGCCTTTCACAAAATTTTCATTTTTTTTTAATTTCCTAGAGTTAGTGAAGTTTATTAGGATACTGATGATAGCTTTTGTTTTTTTGCTATTCAATTTCAGCTTTCGTCAATTTTTATCAAAGAGCTCGAATCATTTTAGTAAAATTTGAATCAGCTAATTTTTTGATAATAATAAGTGAAACCTCTGAGCACTGAAAAAACCTTCAAACAACCGTAACTAAACAAACAAATAAGTGTACGAAGAACCTAAAACTGTACAAATCAGCACAAGGCCAAATTGCCGGAGTTGACAAAAAAAAGCTTATCAGACAAACTCATATACAAAAAAAAATTGTATGAAAGTAGCATATAATTTTGCCACACTCTGGCAAAAGTTTGTTGCCATACTGTATACCACAAAAAAGGAAAAAAAAAATTTACAATAAAAATTTGAATGGCAAGTATTTTCTCTGCTCTATGAACTTTTTGATGAATTTTTTTTCCATAAATCAAAAAGTGAAAACAAAAATTGTTTCGACTTTTGTGTGTTATATCCATGTTTTTCTATCATAAGAAACCCAAAGTGTAGGTGGCATTTATCAAGCAGAAAACTTAGTGAAATTAGCCATGTAAATTAATAATAATAATTTCTCTCTAAGAACGTAATATACTGAAAACGTTTTTGTATGAGACTAGAAATTTTTAATTCAAAAATTTGATTGGCGGAGAAAAGAAGCCATGTTTTTCTATCATTTTGGGGTTATTTCAGCATACGAAAACCTAAAAAAAAAATTGAAACTTTTTTCGATTTTTTTAGTGAAAAATTCAACCTGGACTACGTTATAGACAAAATATATCAATTTTGCGTGCAAGAAATTTTTTTCGTAAAATGTCTAATTGAGCACAGAAGCAAGTTTGCAATGAAAGAAAAACGAAAGTTTTTATACCTCAAACATTTTCTACGGAAAAATTGCATAACATACAGTTTTCATGTAAGAAAGTCTTTGGAAAACAGTTTTTTTAGTTCTAAAACTTTTTTGTTACAAAGTTGCAAGCAATTAAAGATAATTTTCCAGAAAAAGTCAGAATAAAAAAATGCTTAGAATACAAATTTTTTCTGTGAAGAAAGTTTGATAGCTGATTTTTCAAAAACTTTATTAAAGAATTTATTTGACAGCTTTTTTTGCATGGACATCAACCCGGATGTTAGTCTTCTCATTTTCTTTGATTGTTCCCACAAACCTTTAACATCTTTAAAAACATGCTTCTGTATTCGAGAGAACTACACGCCCTAAATTGAGCGCCCATCCAGTGTACAAAATTGCCTCACATTTTTTTTCATTTGAAATTACCCTTATGATTTTGAAAGAAACAAATAGTGTGCTAGGTTATACAATTCAAAATAAAATTTGCGAAAAAATTGATTCTCTATTTCGTAACTGATTGTCATCAGTGTCGTAATTTCCTTGACTTTTTAATCAAAACTATCATCCAAAATTCTAAGTTGAAACAAATTTGGGGCTCATTTAAAAATGGCCTGGGGGGTTGTTTCTGGCCGGTGGTTGGGGGTCAAGGGCGGGTGGTTGATTTTGGTTCACGAGGGGAGTTTGATTGTGGTACAAGTGGGAGGAGTGTGTATGGTGGTTCAGGTGGGGTGGGAGTGTCGTCTCGTGATTGTTCCGGTGGGAGTTTGGTTCAGGTGGGGGGTGTAGGTTGTTGGTTCATGTGAGGAGGGGAAGGGGTGTTTCAGGCATGGGCTATTTGAATATCCGTACCGAACAAGTTTTATGTTTGTGGTGAGAAATATTTAACTTTTTAAAAATATATCTGATCAGATACACTTTATGATTTTTTTTAAAAAGCAGCGATTGTCTCAAATATGGTAATTTCATTTTGAGTTTTTTGATCTACACTACTTCTAATTAGAAAAAATTCTCCTGTTGGAACTCAAACCCCTCATTTGAGGTTAGCCAAACGTTTGTGTTAACCGTTCGACTATATTTCGCAATAGTTGTAGCAACCTAATGCAAAGTAGTTTTTGTTGTAACAATTTTTAATTTGCATTGTTTCGCCGAGACTACTATTTTTTACTCAGAACATAGAGAAAAAACGTTAATCTCGTTGCCGTTGAGCAGTGAACTGACTTTAGATAATTTTTTTAGAAGTTTTATATTTCTAATCTTAGATGAGTAAAAAAAGGTTTCTAAACAGGAAACACACAAAAATTAGGTTAGGTTATTTATATTAAAAATCTATCTAGATTAGAAGCCTTCAATGAGAACGGGTAGTGGAAAAATATCAAATATCAGTTTTCCGCATTTTTCCTCTAAGTTCCAATTAATGACAAGTTTATACATTATTTTATTTTTGAAATTACGAAGCCTTTCACAAAATGTTCATTTTTTTTTTAAAGTTCCTAGAGTTAGTGAAGTTCTTTAGGATACTGATGATAGCTTTTCTTTTTTTGCTATTCAATTTCAGCTTTCGTCAATTTTTATCAAAGAGCTCGAATCAATTTAGTAAAATTTGAATCAGTTAATATTTTGATAATGTTAAGTGAAACCTCGGAGCACTGAAAAAACCTACAAATAACCGTAACTAAACATACAAATGAACCGAAAACGGTAAAAATCAGCACAAGGCCAAATTGCCGGAGTTGACAAAAAAGCTTATCAGACAAACTCATATACAAAAAAAAATTGTATGAAAGTAGCATATAATTTTGCCACACTCTGGCAAAAGTTTTTTGCCATACTGTATATCACAAAAAAGGAAAAAAAAAATTTACAATAAAAAATTGAATGGCAAGTATTTTCTCTGCTCTATGAACTTTTTGATGAATTTTTTTTCCATATATCAAAAAGTGAAAACAAAAAATGTTTCAACTTTGTGTGTTATATCCATGTTTTTCTATCATAAGAAACCCAAAGTGTAGGTGGCATTAATCAAGCAGAAAACTTAGTGATATTAGCCATGTAAGTTAACACTAACAATTTCTCTCCAAAAACGTGATGTATTGACAACGTTTTTGTATGAGACTAGAAAACTTTTATTTCAAAAATTTGATTGGCGGAGAAAAGAAGCCATGTTTTTCTATCATTTTAGGGTTATCTCAGCATACGAAAAAGTAAATAATTAATTGAAACTATTTTCGATTTTTAGTGAAAAATTCAACTTGGACTACGTTATAGACAAAATATATCAAATTTGCGTGCAAGAATTTTTTTTCGTAAAATGTCTAATTGAGCACAGAAGCAAGTTTGCAATGAAAGAAAAACGAAATCTTTTATACCTCAAACTTTTTCTACGGAAAAATTGCATTTTCATGTAAGAAAGTCTTTGAAAAACATTTTTTTTAGTTCTAAAACTTTTTTCTTACCAAAGTTGAAAGCAATTAAAGAATATTTTCCAGAAAAAGTCAATTAAAAAAATGCTTAGAATACAAATTTTGTCTGTGAAAAAAGTTTGATAGCTGGTTTTTGCAAAAACTTCATTATTGAATTTATTTGACAGCTTTTTTTGCATGGACATCAACCCGGATGTTAATCTTCTCAATTTCTTTGATCGTTCCCACAAACCTTTAACATCTTTGAAAACATGCTTCTGTATTCGAGAGACCTACACGCCCTAAATTGAGCGCATATCCAGTGTACAAAATTGCCTCGTCATGATAACAAAACAATTTTTGTTCTTTCAAAATTACCCTTATGTTTTTGAAAGAAACAAATAGTGTGCTAGGTTATGCAATTCAATTTAAAATTTGCAAAAAATTCGATTCTCTATTTCGTAACTGTTTGTAATCAGTGTCGTACTTTCCTTGATTTTTTAATCAAAACTATCATCCAAGATTCTAAGTTGAAACAAGTTTGGGGCTCATTTAAAAATGGCCTGGGGGGTTGTTTCTGGCCGGTGGTTGGGGGTTGGTTCACGTTGTCAGGAGGGTGTGGTTCAGATCAAGGGCGGGTGATTCAGTTCAAGGGCGGGTGGTTGATTTTGGTTCACGAGGGGAGCTTGATTGTGGTACAAGTGGGAGGGGTGTGTATGGTGGTTCAGGTGGAGTGGGAGTGTCGTCTCGTGATTGTTCCGGTGGGAGTTTGGTTCAGGTGGGGGGTGTAGGTTGTTGGTTCATGTGAGGAGGGGAAGGGGTGTTTCAGGCATGGGCTATTTGAATATCCGTACCGAACAAGTTTTATGTTTGTGGTGAGAAATATTTAACTTTTTAAAAATATATCTGATCAGATACACTTTATGATTTTTTTTAAAAAGCAGCGATTGTCTCAAATATGGTAATTTCATTTTGAGTTTTTTGATCTACACTACTTCTAATTAGAAAAAATTCTCCTGTTGGAACTCAAACCCCTCATTTGAGGTTAGCCAAACGTTTGTGTTAACCGTTCGACTATATTTCGCAATAGTTGTAGCAACCTAATGCAAAGTAGTTTTTGTTGTAACAATTTTTAAATTGCATTGTTTCGCCGAGACTACTATTTTTTACTCAGAACATAGAGAAAAAACGTTAATCTCGTTGCCGTTGAGCAGTGAACTGACTTTAGATAACTTTTTTAGAAGTTTTATATTTCTAATCTTAGATGAGTAAAAAAAGGTTTCTAAACAGGAAACACACAAAAATTAGGTTAGGTTATTTATATTAAAAATCTATCTAGATTAGAAGCCTTCAATGAGAACGGGTAGTGGAAAAATATCAAATATCAGTTTTCCGCATTTTTCCTCTAAGTTCCAATTAATGACAAGTTTATACATTATTTTATTTTTGAAATTACGGAGCCTTCCACAAAATTTTCATTTTTTTTTTGAATTTCCTAGAGTTAGTGAAGTTCATTAGGATACTGATGATAGCTTTTCTTTTTTTGCTATTCAATTTCAGCGTTCGTCAATTTTTATCAAAGAGCTCGAATCATTTTAGTAAAATTTGAATCAGCTAATATTTTGATAATGTTAAGTGAAACCTCTGAGCACTGAAAAAATCTACAAATAACCGTAACTAAACATACAAATAAGTGTACGAAGACACTTATGACACGAAGACATATAAATAGCAAGCAGTTTCTCTGCTCTATGAATTTTTTGATGAATTTTTTTTCCATATATCAAAAAGTGAAAACAAAAACTGTTTCAACTTTGTGTGTTATATCCATGTTTTTCTATCATAAGTAACCCAAAGTGTAGGTGGCATTTATCAAGTAGAAAACTTAGTGATATTAGCCATGTAAGTTAACACTAACAATTTCTCTCTAAAAACGTAATATACTGACAACGTTTTTGTATGAGACTAGAAAATTTTTGATTCAAAAATTTGATTGGCGGAGAAAAGAAGCCATGTTTTTCTATCATTTTGGGGTTATCTCAGCATACGAAAAACTAAATAAAATAATTGAAACTATTTTCGATTTTTTAGTGAAAAATTCAACCTGGACTACGTTATAGACAAAACTTATCAAATTTGCGTGCAAGAGTTTTTTTCTCGTAAAATGTCTAATTGAGCGCAGAAGCAAGTTTGCAATGAAAGAAAAATGAAAACTTACTTTTTCTACGGAAAAATTGCATGTCAAACAGTTTTCATGTAAGAAAGTCTTTGAAAAACTTTTTTTTAGTTCTTAAACTTTTTTCTTACCAAAGTTGCAAGCAATTAAAGATTATTTTCCGCAAAAAATCAGATTAAAAAAATGCTTAGAATACAAATTTTGTCTGTGAAGAAAGTTTGATAGCTGATTTTTCAAAAACTTCATTAATGAATTTATTTGACAGCTTTTTTTGCATGGACATCAACTCGGATGTTAATCTTCTCAATTTCTTTGATCGATCCCACAAAGGTTTTAACATCTTTAAAAACATGCTTCTGTATTCGAGAGACCTACACGCCCTAAATTGAGCGCCTATCTAGTGTACAAAAATGCCTCGTAATGATAACCAAACATTCTTTTTTCATTTAAAATTACCCTTATGTTTTTGAAAGAAACAAATAGTGTGCTAGCTTATACTCTTTTTTTTCACAACTTTTTTTTCTACTCTATGAAACTTATTAATGGATTTTTTTTCATAAATTTAAGTGAAAACAAAAATTGTTCCAATTTTTTTTGTTTTTACATGTTTTTCTATCATAAGAAACCTAATGTGTAGGTGGCAGTTACCCAGCAAAAAAGTTAGTGATATTAGCCATGAAAAATAATATTAACATTTTCCCTCTAAAAACGTAATATACTGAAAACGTAAATTTTTGTGTGAGGCTAGAAAATTATTAATTCGGAAATTTGACTGGCTGAGAAAAGAAGACATTTTTTTCTATAATTTTAGGATTATCTAAGCATACGAAAAACTAAAAAAATTATTGAAATTTTTTTAAAACTTTGTAGTGAAAAATTCAACCTGGACTACTTTTTTGACAAAATATATCAAACTTTGCGTGCAATAATTTTTTTTCGTAAAATGTCTAATTGAGCACCGAAGCAAGTTTGCAATGAAAGAAAAACAAAAACTTTTAACTTTAAACTTTTTCTACGGAAAAATTGCATGTCATACAGTTTTCATGCATGAAAATCTTTGAAAAACATTTTTTTTTGGTCAAAATTTTTTTGTTATCAAAGTTGCAAGGAATTCAAGATATTTTTGAGAAAAAAACTGATAAATAAAATGCTTAGAAAGCAAATTTTGTCTGTGAAAAAAGCTTGATAGCTATTTTTTTATAAACTTTTTCATGAAATTATTTGACAGAATTTTTTTGCATGGACATCAACCCGGACGTTTCCTTTCGTCACTTTGATCGTTCCGACAAAACTTTAAATACATGCTTGTGTATTCCAGAGACCTACAGGCCCTAAATTGGGCGCCTATCCAGAGTACAAATCGGCCTCGGAATGATAATAGTACGTTTTTTTTTTCATTTAAAAATACTCTTATGTTTTTGAAACAAACAATTAGTGTGCTAGGTGATAGAATTCATTTTTTTATTTGCGAAAAACTCAATTCTTTATTTCGTAACAAAAATTGGGGCAATGTTGTAATTTTAGAAGGTTTTGGCAAACGTCTGGCGTTTGCCCAAAATCTACCAAAAGTTAAAATTCTTTTCTACTAAAATTTCTTTACTTCTACAAAATAACTTAACACTGATTTTTTAAACTAAATTTGACATAACTGTTGCAATATTCTGTGTTTTTGCTTTCTAATCTTACTATTTTTTTTCCGATTGAATCTACAGTGCATAAAGTTTTATACGAAAGATTAAATATCAAAATGAAGGTAGAGTCAACACTGATAACATTTGTAAACTGACCTGAATATTGGTATACTTACACGAAGCAGAATAAGTCTATCATTTTTTATTCATGAATCGTCGTTTGAGTTTTTAGTAGCAATTAAACTAAAAGATCCAATTTCTGTGTAAAAAGTTGACAGCTGGCCTGAAAAGTTGATTAAAACTCAAGTTTTTAGTTGAGTTTTTATGCATATTGAAACAAAAATACTCGAACAACAAACTGTTAGAGCTAGCTGAAACGAGAAAAAGATACTTAAACATGAAAATTGCAAACTCATTTTTATCATCATAAGACTGATGTATTTAGAGAAAAAGAACTCTTCATGAATGAATATTAGAATTAAAATAAAAATTATTATGAAAATCTGGATCAACTAAACATTTTGCCTAGCTTAGAGCAGATGTAACTTTAAAACTTCTTCTTATAAACTTTGAAACTTCTGATAAATCAAATCTTCATCAAATATCTATAAAACTTTGCATGATGTTCCCACGGTAAAACAATTTTAAAGCAATGATAGCAAGCTTAAGTTAATTTGATGTTTAGTTTTTTAATGTTTCGTTTAATAAAGTCTTGCAAGAGAATATGCTGCTGCAGATTATGCTGAAACCTAGCTGAGAGTTCTCAGCACTCACAAAAATGAACTAAAATTTTCAAATTAAAAAAATTTTGATATCATTAATTTTTGTCCACCTTACAGATTATTATGAAAAATTTACTGATTTGGGTTTCTTGTAATTTTAAACTTGGAGATCAACCTTGCTTGAAACAATCAGTATTAGAATCAATCAGAAAAAAAAAATGTTGAATGATCAAATAAGGCTAAAATTTGCTATCTTTATGTTTATGTTTATGTTTATCTCAAAGATTCAATAAAGCAGTTTCAAGGATAATTGCGCTTCCCGTACTGGCCTCCATACAACAAAAATGTTTATCATACAATTCAATGCAATGGTTCCATGGAAAAAAAATGTTTAATCGTTTCCCATTTATAGAAATTGCACGATAAGCATTTTTTCCACTATTTTGTTTTCTAAATCCTTCCAAAATGGTTTTAAAGTACAATCAAATTACAAGTTTACCTCGTAGCCATATAAAAAAAATTTACAAGTTTTGTTATAATTTTGAGTAAAATTCAATTTTTAACTGACTTGGTAACTAGCAATAAGTAGTTGTATCTACGATTCAATGCTGTCTAACCATTTGGTTTTCGCACTTGAGAAAGTTTTTGGCTGTTATGTTCGGGCGAAAAAAAAAATATATAGCAAAACACAAAAAAGTTTTATAAAAATACTTTTCACACAATTCCATAGTATGGAAACATTGCTCATCATATAATTCCTTTTTATGGGTAAAATGGTTTATCATATGATTTTCATCGAACGTTTTTTTTCTATGGAGTTGAAAGAAATTGTATGATAAGCTTTTTTTCATAGTATGAAACTGTATGACAAGCATTTTTATTCAACCCGGGTTTGGGCTGGAAAATATCGATACTCGACATACTATATTCTACCTATTTTTTTTAATATGGACTACAACTTTTAGCACGATGGATTAAAAAAGAAATTGAAAAATATGCATGATAACAGAGTAAATGCAATATTTGATTATAAAAGTGCATACAAAGTTACGATAAATAATTTTGCAAAATAATATAGTTTTTTAGAACTAGCAGTATAAATACCGATTTACGTCATAGATCAAAATTTTAATTTAGAGAGTTCGCAGAGATTACTAACGCTTCAGGAAGAGCCAGCAACAAGTCATTTAGATAAAACAGCAGAAAACAATACCAAAAAATGATAAACAAATCATGTACATATAGCGCATTACAAAGATTGTTGGGAAAATATAATTTTACTAGTGAAAACTGTCTCGGGAATCTCTCAAGAAAGCCCAAAAAATGTCAAAAATCGGCAAAATGAAAATATATTAAAAAATAGTTTTTTTAT
Source organism: Symsagittifera roscoffensis (assembly GCF_963678635.1). Taxonomy (NCBI): domain Eukaryota; kingdom Metazoa; phylum Xenacoelomorpha; order Acoela; family Convolutidae; genus Symsagittifera; species Symsagittifera roscoffensis. The sequence continues at coordinate 48,076,848 of NC_087068.1, forward strand.
TATGTCTTCATATTAAACACGTCGATGAATATATCCATAAGTTTGATTTATGAAAAAAATTGCCACGTATATTTTGGTATTCATTTGTTTTGTATTGTAATGGTTGTTTTAGTTCAGCTGTAAAAAAACTTATTCTTATTTTTTTTTGATAATTATTATTATTAGTGACCTTTTGAAAATGGTATGATTGTAGTGTAATTTAAGGTTCCGAAGTTGGATCTATCGGATCGAATTCTCCAATTGTTATCTTCTGGAGTCGTGGCTCTGTTGCCGTTCGTCATCAATTTGGTTGTTTTTATAACTTTTTTGTTGAATTTTCTAATTACCGAAAGTGTTTTAACCATGAATGTTTTAGACTCTTTGTTTCTTTTTCGTGAAGTTGAAAAACTGATAAACATTTTAGAGTTTTTGTATCTTTTATAGTGAAATTGTGTGTCTATAGGCATTTTAGTTTGAATTGTTTTTATTGCTGAGCTTGAAACCGCATTGAATAAATTTGCTATTGTAAAATCTTGTCATTGATTGACTCTAACGTAAGCTCTTTTTGATACAGATGGACCAACCAAAATGACGACTAACAGCAACAGTGTCGCCACCCCAGGAGACAAAAATTGGTGAAATATATCCGATACAGGCAACAATACAAATGTATCATTCTCAATCGCCTCTGTAAAAATCATCCCAATTTATTTTAATTACCACTGAAATAAAAAACACGAAACCAAAATAGTTATAAAGCAAACTAAACTTTGCAAATGCTTTCATGAATCACAGATTGGAGTTCATTCATCGTCGTCTTCAATTTGAAGATTGAAGAAAAAGAAACATAATCAACATGAAACACAGCCGAGAGAAACAAAAAATGATTTTAAAAAAATAAAATTATATGAAAAAACATGGAAAATACATGGAAAAAGTATAAGGCAAACAGCAAAACAAAACATCAGAGAGAATTTCACCCTTTTTCAAGACCTCAAAGTAACATTTTCAAAATAAGTCAACAGATAAAAAACCAGACCGCACGTATCAAAACATTAAAAAGCAACAGAATATATAAAGATTGAGGAAAAGCAATGGGAGCTCCTGAAAATTTATCCTCCATGTCTAACTCGGACAGATCGCAAAAAATATCATCAAAAGCAAAACAAGTTAAACATAAATCATGTATAAAATTAATCAAAAACGAACAAAAAAGCATTAAATAATGAATACTACTGAAACCATCAATATTGATCACAGAAAATAAAAAAGAATGGACCCTACCATATCACCAACCAAAAGATGAAAGAGTTAGAAAACATTTTCAGAAATCAATGTTCCACCGATTCCATTAGGGTTCTTAACCAAAGACCTTGAACCAATACATCATGGGAGATGAACTACTGACTCAAACAAGCTGGTAACAGTTTAACCAGTACAGGCTTCGGAAACTTAGTAGAAGACATTTTAAACGAGGTAACAGCGAATATTTTTTTTAGAAATGAGACCAGAGCATAATCATAGTTTCATTTAAAATAACTTTAAAATGTTCAAAAATATAATTAAAAACTTTTCAAAATTTCTTGACTCAAAAAAATGCATATCCCAAAATTTTTTTTATGCAATGAAGGAAGACGAAAAATCAAAGTCAATTATTCAAACGCAACGCCAAATGCTATATGGAAGAAAATTTTCTGCGAATCCATAGAAAACTATGCTCAACAAGGGGCGTTGGGAAAAAAATAAACAACAATTATGATTTTTAGAATTTTTTGACCCAGACTCCGGATAAGTATCAACTTATGATCTTTTCTTAGGTGAAAGAGAAGAGTTTAAACAGATGGTTTTGAATTTTTGAGAAAAAATTTCTATTTTCGGGATTTGAACGAGTCACGCCTATTTTGGTGCTATTAGTATACTTTGAGGGGTTGCAAACTTTGTTCTCAAATAAGTCTGCTCAAAATTTTTTAGCATTCTACATTTTTGTGATTTTTTGAAAAAAATTTAGAAAAAAACTAAAATAAGCAAACTTAAAAAAGTTAAAATTACCAGTTCTATGGCGTTGTGCTGGCAGGTTGTTTTCAGGGTTTTAAAAGTTTTGCCTCAAGTTATGGCTGCTCAAATGTTTTAAGCTATCTAGATATTGGATTTGTAAACCATAACAAAATTTGAAATTAGCAACCTCTGGTGGAGTACTTTAAGGATAATTTAATTTCAAAGACTGCTGAATTTGCTGCTAAAATTGTATGCTCCCAAAATTTATGACGAGAAATATTTCAGTTGAATGGTCAAAAAGGCAAAAAATCTAGGTTCCTCGGAAAAAGTTGTTAAATCCTAGTTTCTTTTTTGAATACTTCCTGTAAAAGCTGTTTTTAGTGACTGCCTAAAAACTTTTTGTCAAGTTTAAAAAAATATCTATTCCCCAAAAAAATAAATTTCACAAAATCATGACAAATATAGTTTTGAATATTAATTTAAATTGAGGTTTTCACGCCAATTAAATTGCAATTTTACGTCATAAACGTTCAAGTTAAAACTGAAAAAGTCAACAGAGTTTTTTGATTATAAACACTGAAAGTCCTCGAATCAAAAATGTTTTCCGTCATTTTTCTATGATAATTTTTTTGTTTTTGATTTGAAGCAATTGCAACTGTATTTTTCAACAAAATCATGATTTTTTTACTCTTTTTCTGCCAGTGAAACGAATTGAACATGTTGATAGACAATATAGTCACGCGACAACTTTACACTCTTTGTCTCATTTTAAATCGTTTTTCGTAGTTGAAGTTTTGATAGCGAACAAAACCTGTTGATAGCTGATGCTAGGAATGCTATATGCAAAAAATACTCTTGCTCTGCTAGATATTGGGAAAGGCCTTCTTGTTTCTGGTAGAAAGATGGATCTTCGAGGCTAAACTTTCACAGTAGTTACCAAGCACCAAAAACTCATTAAGCGGTGTTAAAAAATCAAAAACCGTATAATCTTGACAAACCAGATGGATCGATAGCGTTTCATACCTAATTTTTGGTGACTCAAAACGGGATTAAGTGACTACTTATCGAAAAACCCAGTGAGCCCGGTGCTACAAGTGATCAATTACGATGAAGAAATTGGAGTAGCAAAAACTTTTCGTTTATTTTGAAACTCAAAAATTTAAACGATCAATATTCAAATTCGTTAATCAATAGGAAAATAGCTGCGCCGATTTTTTTGACAAATGAAAAGAACAGCAAAAGCAGATAAACTTCCTCTAAACGCGCACTCAGTGATTCTTTCAGACAAAAAAAGTTTGATGTGAAATTTAAAAATCAACAAAAAAAACACCAATTTTTGATCAATTCAACATTCTTTCCGCGGATCAGATATGCCAGAAACATTTTTCCATCAATTCATAACGTGTCCGAACAATTTCATTTTTTTCAGCTTTGTTCATTTGTGCTTTTTCCAAGTTGGTTTTTTCACCGATTTTTCAACAGTTTTCGTTTTTTGATTTGTATATATCACTGATGAATTGAAAATTGAAAATTTGAAAGGCTTAAATTGAGCTCTGCTCCATTATTTACACAGTATTTGGTAAGTAAAACTTTTTAAACAACAAAAGTATTTTGTATACCACTTGATTATCCCACATTTTTAACAGTTGCAGAAACCAAAATTTTTATTGCTATTTTATAAATTGTTCATTTCAAAAGAATATTGCTCCTTTAATCCAAGATCAGCTTTAAGCAATTTTCAGTGCAATTCCCCAGTTAAAAAACCCCGGGGTTGAAATTGGAGCTACAATTGAGGTTTTGCTGCCATGTCACAGTACAACAATGTGCGAATTTGATTTAAAACTGCAGCGAACAGTTATGTAGTACTTCCCCTGTTCTAGCGATGGCGGATGGTTTTTCCGACTTTTGTAACGAAAGTAACGGAATATTTGTGCTCGAGGTGGGTTTTTCCTTCAGAAAAATTTCGATTTTTTAACTAGCCTTTTTTGACGGAATTTTTTAAATATACATTAAGAAATTTTTATTCGTTATTTTTGATTCCTTTGTATGAAAAAACATTTCTGGACTACGTTTCATGCGAAAAAAAACATTTCGAATGCAGTATTGGTTCCTATGTTCGTATGTATACCTTCATTTTTGTAGATAGGAAATTATATGATAACAAAATTATATGATTTTTTCAGAGACTCCTTTAGTACAGTTGGGGGATAAGCGTATTTTTATATGGAGAAGTTAAGCGTTGACGAGTCAGCTTTCATTGCTGCCTTTTTCGTCGCCTTTGTCTAAAAATTGTTCTTCAGATTTCGGCAGTGACATAAGCTTCTGATGAAATTTTTTCAACATAAAATATTTTATTAAGCTGTCATTCCTACTAAAGCTTGGTTGCTTGGCTTTTGAAGCGTCGGGGAAAATCGCCTTGAAAATTGATCACTTTTAATGTCTTCTTTGGTATTTCTGCAGTCATGCTACAAAAATTTGCAAGCTTTTTATCTATGAACTACAATTGGGTAATTTGGACGCTGATTAGTTTGAAATGCACTTGATGGAAGACAAAAAGGAAGACCAAAGAATTGAAAGAGTTTTTCGGTATGTTGTTGTGGTAGTGTTTGTTTTGACAATAGATGTCTTAAATGGTCAAAGGCGCCGCTTTTAACAGAAAAAAATTTAAAAAATGTGTATAAGTTCTTTTGTTGACCTTGTGCGATTATGAGCATAAATCTCTGGTAAAAGAGACGGACTAAGTGTCTCTTTCTTTGTTTTGCTATCTAAAGTTTAATTCAAGTTCATCCGTTTCTCAATGAGCCAATTTGAGCCCATAAATTCAACAACCCTGTGTTGTTTGCCAAAAAGTTTCCACAGCAAAAGCTACTCTCAAACTAGTTGTGATCTGCTGACTATTTACGACTTCAACACAACATTTCACAAAATCTTATCAAATAAGCTTCTTCCATCTGGGAGGAGTCAAAAATTTAACTCCGGGTCTTTTCTACTTGCTGGCAAAAATACGAAAACGTGGAGACATAATCGTTCATTTTCTCGTTGAAACATAAATATTCCAATTTTTTTGCCCCCTGGTTGCATATTATTTTTAGTTTTGTTTAATTTCTGCCTCAAAGTTTTCGTAGCTGTTAACTTTATATGTACATTTGAGCCGATTAGCATTCGCAATTGGAATACTTCTCTTCTTAATTTTCTTTCATCTGCTTCTGAAAATGCCTCTCTTTCAAATGGAGCTTTGACAATTTTCAATCAAAATTTTCAAGCAAAGCAGACTTTTTTGTGCAATTAGATCAAGCATCGACAAATGAAACAAAATTGAAATAGTTTTTATACATTACGTCAGGGGCGGACTTAGGGGGGGCGGGGGGCGTACGCTCCCCTTCCCTCAGGGATTCGACCCCCTGCCGACCCAAAGGGTCCCCCCTTTGGTACTTTTTAAGAAATCCATTTTTTGCCGACCGACCCCTAAATTTTTTAAAGGCGCCAATATATACTAACTTTGAGGGGGAGCGCGCGCCAAAAAAAACGCGATTTTTTTTGTCAAAATTTTTCAAAAAGTGCCTAAAAACGGCTTTTTTGACCTGTTTTTTCAAAAATTTGGCCAAAACAGGGACCTTTTAGTGCTTTAGAAGACCTCGGAAAATCAATTTGGTCGACCTAAAAAAAAAGGTCGTCAAAATTTTCAAAAAAATTTTGAAAATCCCCACCCCCCTCGAAAAAATCCTAGATCCGCCCCTGCATTACGTCAACTCCCATTGAGGCGGTCAGTGTTGGCTTCAAAGAATAAGAGGTCCGTATAAGTTTGGCTGATACTGACGCGGGGATCAGTGCTTGGTTAAAGCTATTGAAGGTCGGCTTGGATTTAAAAACTGCTTTTGCTTCTTAATCTTTTGGTATAGTTGCTGAGCGCGTCAATGCTACATGCATTTAAAAAACGAAAGCATGCTTGAAAAATTGAGTTAATTTGACCGTAAATGCGGTAGTAAAACCTTTTTCTTTCTCCGTTACCATTCTGAGTTAAGCTCCACGAACCCGTTATTGTCAAAATTGGTACATCGCCATAGTTGTTCGGTCTATGAGGTTGTGGAGAGAAAAAAACGTCTGCAAACGAGGCTCCTGCAATCAGAGTAGAAACCAAAATAGTTGTAATGTTAATTTTGAAGCGGAACTGAGCTGTAAACTTTGTTTTGTAATCGAAACTCCGACACATGGCAAAGTATCGCTCATAGGCTACAACCAGAATAAATTGCGATGTTTGCATGAACAGAAAATCACCAGGAACTCGTAGGTATTTTTCATTTTCTAAGACGAACAGAGAAAAAGGATTCGAAAGCAGCACGAAATTGAAATTTCCACAGGGTGGTGCTTTTCATAAAAGTTCAATTGTTTCTGATTTTTGACATTTATTTGTGTTTTGCAGATAGCTATCTGTTATCCTGGCAAGCAGCTCAAAACGTATAAATTTTTTTCATGGAAGACATTGTTTTATAGACAATCAAGTCACCTGAAAATTAGTGTTTATTTTGTTTTCCGACTTCAAACTGATTGAAATTGTTATCCCGAACTTCATAGCAAAGCAAAAAAATTCGATATAGAGCTCCCGCAAACTACAAAAAAAAACGATTTCAAAGTGTGGTTCTCTTTGGATGCTTTTGAAAGAATATAACCTTCATCTGAAGCAAATCTCTTGCAAAATACCATTTTTACTGCGGGCAGAAAATTAAAGTTTTTTTTATCTTGAAGTCTATTTAAACCATCTTGTTATCTATTTTTACACAAACCCGAAAAAATCAATTTATACCGCCTTACATTACATTGGTAACGCCGATTCGAGGTACATTACGAGCCAAAATGTGCGTTATGTAAATTGTAAGCGACTAGTTCTAAATTGTAAATTGTGAATTTCCGCGACTAGTTCTGCTAATCTAACAGGGAAGCTGATGTTTATTACGCGACCAAAACTCCATAGTCTAAATTCGGGTCTATAGAATATGGTATTTTGCTGCGATAGTCTTGAATTTTGTCGCAAAAGTCTTAAGCTTAGTCTTCACTTGATCGAAACTTAGTCACGAGATTGTCTAACCAATTATCTAACGCAGTTTCTAAAAATTCCACACAATATTAGATTACACGAATAAAGCTTTTCTTGGGAATTTTAGTGGATATTTTTGACCACAATGCAAAGTATTTGCAACAAAAAACTAAATTATCTGTTTCTTGTTGAATCGTCTAAATTTGCGTTGATTCTTTTAATTCAATCATATTTGTAGTGTCTAAAATTCAAACTCGGTTTTGAAAGGTTAAAATTGATTTTTAAGATCATCAGAGGAGTCATATATGAGAAGACTTAGTCAAAAGTTAGCCAAGCGTTGGTGCTCAGAAGCACTAGGATGTGCTGATTCACAGGGTGAAAACAGCGCAGCATAGTGCTTTTGAGCGCTATCGCTCGGCTAACTTTCGACCAACTCTTCTTATACATGAATCCCTTGGTGGCCTCAATTTTTCAATTTTGTCATTTGAATAGAATTTTAAATTTTGGCTCTTTTTCCTTTCCCCCACCTGCAAATTTTTACATGTAAATTTGTTGACCACATTGTCCAACTGCTATGAAAATTTACATGCAGACCAATAAAGCCGCGAAAAACATATTTGGTCTCCATACTCAACCTCATAAAACCACTCGTTACACTAAAAAATTGAAGCTCAAGTGAGGTGGGGGGAAAGGAAAAAGAGCCTAAATTTTGTCTGAAAGCAACTTTAAATTTCTAATGTATTCGATTATTTTGATGTTTTTTCTGTTTTCTAGCACGTGTAATAATGTTCGTTATAGAAAGTGCATAAGTGGCTGTCAGAAGTATTGGATTCACGATGTTAGGGAGATTTGCCGGAAATTTTCTCCCAGATGTGCAGGTTTTTTTAAATTTTGATATAACCCCCTCTCCAGTACCCCCCTTAAGATTATGATTGGGACTTTGCTGCTATCTAAAAGTTGAGAAGATTTCCAAAAAATTAAGAAACTGAGATTGCAATTTCTAAAAAAAAATTGCAAAAAGGTTTGCAAAAAGGTTTGCAAAAAAAAGGTTGCAATTTTATTTTTTTCTCAGGTTTTCTTCTCTGTTCACAGATTGCACGGCTTATTAGATGGGCTTTAATGTAAATTATCAAAACTATAGATCAAGATAATTCAATAGATAAAAAAATTCTAGTCAATAAAACTCAGGAGAGCAATACAGTCTTTCAAAACTTTTTAAAAGGATATTGTACAAACAGATCAACCGCTTATTCTCAGAGACCGACAGAACTAAAGACATCAAAATTTTAAAAAAATTTTTTTGAATAAATCCTATTACATATTGATCGAACAGCAGAAAAAGTCTGCAAAAAAATCACAGTAGGAATAGCAGTTATAACAAAAAAATTACACTAAAATTGTTCAAAACAACCACAGAAAAATGATTTAAAAAATAATAAACAGGGAAAAATATGTGCAATTTAAATTACTGAAGAATAAACTCATAATATCGACAACAACTTATATCCCATTTCTAAAGTATTGACAATAGACCCCACGAGAAAATAACGTACAAACCGGACAAGTTTTTGATGAAACTAAACAAAACACGTGACAATTCAGCCAATATTGAATCAGTTTAAATAATTGTGAAACACCAATATAAAATATTCAGTATGAAAAATCAGAGACTATTTTGAACATGGCGAGTGAGACACGATTACAAAAAAAAACACACAAAATAACTTTCACTTACCTGCTTGGACAACAATTAGAAAAACAAAATGTAAAAAAATAGACTAATCTAGAACCAAGAATTGAACCAGCAAGTTTTTTTAAATCAACAGGGACAGGCAAGGAAAAATATCAAAACCATGGGTAAAGCCTTTTCTCTTAGAACAACCAATAAATGTGAAAACCAACCTTCAGATCTAGAAAAAGACTTTTTATTTTATTCAGGTGCAAAACTAAACAGCGTCAAAAAACAACTTGCCATGATTTTCAGCACTAACACCACAATCATAATTAAAATTCAAATATCAAATTTAGCAAAAGCGCAAGAAAAAAAATCCTATATTGAAACTAGAAAAACAGCTAAAAAAATTAAACAAAATGGAAGCAAACCGTTTCTTGTATTTTTCCGAAAAATATCACAAGGACAAGAAGTAACATTTTGTGTAAACCACTCATAATCAAAAACATACCAACAGTATACATTTGAAGGCGTAAGGTTTTAAAAAGACGAAAGTCCCTAACGATTTCCTAACGATTGATCGAAACAAATGACCAGAACACTTAAAATTCCCTAACAATCTCTATATATCATTTTTTCGTAAGTCTATTACACCAAAAAAGATCAGAGAAAAAGTTTGAAACATTACTATGATACGTTTAAACTTTTCAAAAAATGCATTCAGAATAGTTTCACTCGGCACGTCTTATTCCACGACATACTTCAGATTTCGCAATTGAACCCATATAACAAAAGTTTTCGTGTTATAATCTCATCTAATCATTATGCAATTAAAACACAAACAAGTAGCTTAGAACTAACGTGCTAAAGAACCCTCCACAAAAAGAGATTTACCAGCCGGGTTCTTAGGATACTATGAAAGTACCCGGGTTCAAATCCCACCGTTAAATATCGCTTTTTCTGTAGTATCCCAGTGATCGCTATTTTCCAGTGCTGATTCATGTATAATTCAGAGTTTGTTGCATAGATAAGCCTGCAATTTTTCAGAGCTATTTCAGTAATGATTCCATAGAAAATCATCGCTAAAACTTAAGAAATTTTAACTCTTTCTAGTAGCTTTGAAATGTGATTTATAGCTGATAGGCTCTTTAGCTTTACCTGCTATTAAGATTGATAGCGCAGAGGTAGCACACAGGTCTTTAACTCTCAAAAGTAGGTGATTAAACCCCTGTTAGAGCACTATTTTTTCTCATTTTGATAGGTTTGTTATTGATGTTTCATCGCTGAAAATAAGCCAAATTACCGATATTTATCGATAAAATTTGCTATTGTGGCAATGAACATCGATAATTCATCGATGACGATCGCTGTTTTTTTTTCACTTTTTTATCTTTAGTTTTTACTTTGAGCTCAACCCGTGTAATTTAATTTTTCATACGTTGCCACGAGAAGTATACATAATAAAACAAATCAAATTGAATCAAATTCAAACAAATTCTTCTAGACGAACGGAAAAGAATAGCACAATTTTCGTCGAAACACCATGTTTCAAACCCGTTTTTTAATTCTAACAAACCTGAACCTGAAGAAAAACAGTTTTTTATCAATGCTTGATGTTCAACACTCAAATAAATCAAAAATAAGTGGATAAAATACAACGAGTAATTCTACAAATCTCAAAAGTATATGCAAAATCTAACTTTGATGCAGGAAAAATCATTATCTCCTCAACGAACGAAAAAAAAACAGACAGTTTTTAGAAAACAAAGAAAAATCAAACACACAGAGTTTTCATGACAACATGAACAAATTACTAGACATTCTAGAAGAGTAGGAAAAAACAAACCGCTGCGGCTATATCGCAAAGCAGAACAACACTTTTTTGTTGACTAATTGGAATCTTCATTATAGAAACATAAATTTCAAATATTTCCCAAAAAGATTAATTTTAAATGCAAAAAAAAACATCTAAGATTGCAGGGCAAGTGTTTTTTCATAAATTTAACATAAGTGAAAAATTTGGCATCCGAAAGTAAGTCTTGTCGATAAAAAGATTTCTGAGTTCTACCTAATGTATTTTGATCCTCCCTTTGAATTATTTTGAGATATCCATTTTCAGCTGACGGACCCCAAAAAACTTCTAAAGTCGCCTTCGCCGCCAAGATATACTATTTTGAGGGGGGAGTGCGTGGTCAACATTTTTCAAAAAGTGCTTAAAATGCCTTTTTTGGCCAATTTTTTTTTCAAGGCCAAAGAAAATAAGGACAAAACAGGGACTTTTTAGTGCTTTGGGAGAGCTAGAAAAATCAATTTGTTCAACCTAAGAAAATAGATTTGACAAAATTTTCGAAAATTTTTGAAAATCGAAAATCCGCCTTCCTCGAGAAAATCCTAGATCCGCCCCTGGTTGAAACAATTTGGATATAGAAAACATTTAGATAGATTTATTTTTCTCCAATTTTTAAATCACAAATCAAATGTCTTAAATAAGGATGACGTAAAATCAATTAATCAGAACTGATTCTCAAAGAAAATTGTATAACAATTGGCCAACCTGATTTGTTTTTTCGAGTCAACCGGTCCGAAAAATCGAGTTTTTCTTGTCAATTGGAAAAGGGGGCTTATAATCCCACAATTGAGGACTCCGAAAACCACTTAATTATGAAAATTATCATTCTCTAAGTAAGAAGACTTGTGTCAGAAAAAAATGAGGGGTGAACAAAATAATATTTCAAGCAATATCCAAAAAGGAAGATTATACTATCTACTTTTAACACCACTCCAAACAAAGATGTATAACTTTGGATCTTGTTAACTCCAGTGCCCCCCTCTCTTAACAAGAACCATATTTTTAATCCGACGACGCAGAAAGTCACTTACTGAGAGAGAAAAATTTCGATAGAAACTGTAAAGCTAAAACACAAAAAAAAACACTTGACCATTCTCAGATATGAAACATTTAAATTTAGTGTTCAACTACAAAAAAGAGATGAAAAAATAATTTAATGAAATTGTAGTTTAGCCTTATATTGGGATGACAATTGCAATGTCTCGATGTACCTTTAGAACAGAAAATTAAACAAAATTGATGAAAGGGTTCTATCCAAGGGTTCGTACTGACAGCTTAAAAAATGAATATACTTTTCGCCAAGAAAATAGCTCCTTCAATTGTCATCCCAAAAAAACAAGTTTCGTTCAGCAATTCAAAGTAGTCTGCGGTCCTCGAAAAAGATTTAAGGCCGCCGCAGTTTGTTATTGATATTCTTAGCAAGGGACCTAAATTTCCCATTTTAATGAAGCTTAATAAAAATGTATTTCGTGCCGAAGTCATCAACCTCCTGCACAAATTAGCAGACAATGATTGTAACGTTGATGTGATTCACAAGACTAATGCAAACGCCATCTTATAGTGTCAGCAGTGTACGAAACAATTACCAAACAAAGCTGTTATTAAGGCTAAGCAGTAATTAAAGGCGAAGTTCCGTTTGACAAAAGCTTGGGATTTTGTTTAATGTAAAAAACAACTTACGTATCCAAAGTCCAGCAATTAAATAGTGGTGATCAGTTTGAATTATTTGACGTTACCAAGCGCCATAAAAACTCTAAAGTATCTATTGCAGAAGAAGAGAGATTCAATGCTGAACTATCTGTTTTGAGGAGAAGTGATCTTATATCTGAAGACCTTTATAAGAAGTCTCGCTCCACTGGTGGTCAAGTTACTCGATTGTATGGTCTGACTAAGTTTGCAAAAACAACACATCAGTGAGACCTATACAGTCTATGCCTGGCTCTTGTTATCAAAATTTATCTAGATTTCAGCCAAAGTTCACGCGAAGGTGCCAAAATGTAACAGACAGACAAGATGTGCAACTATTGCCAGAGATTTATCTGCTATTTATTGGGGTGGAGAAGAGCAGTTTGTTTCGTTTGACGTTACTAGTCTCTTTACGATAGTACTGGTTGCTGAAACAACAAATCTTGTTGGTGATTCGGTTGAGAGCCAAGATTTATTCCGCGAAAATGTCTCCTGAGCGATATTTGAATATCTTATGGCTTTATGTACTATCAATGTTCTGTTTTTGAGCCCAGATGGTCAACTTTTTATCCAGCCCGACGGCGTTGCTATGGGTTCGCCATTGGGACCTTACCTTGCTAATGCATTTAAGTCACAGTTCGACGACATGATTGCCGAGGGAAGAACTTTTAACTATCACTATATGGATGAATTTCTTACTTCCATCAATGTATCTGACACTTAATCAGTTCTCAATTTTCTTAACAGCCTGAATGAGATCCTGAAGTTTACTTGTGAACATGAGACTTCTTGCAATTTACCTTTTTAAGATTTTTTAGTGCAGAGCTCTGATACCAGCTTATCCAATACTTGGTACCATAAACCTACAGACACTGAACTGCGTACGAACTTCCACGCTGTTGCTCATGCGAATTATAAACATTCAATCGTAATAGGCATGGTGTACAGGGTTTATCGTTCATGCTCATCCTAGTCCTTATTCAAGGGTTGTTAAAAGTTAGGAATGTCCATACTTGAGAAAAACCAGTGTCCTCCGGCAATTCACAACCCAGTTGTTAGAAAAACACTCAACTATATTATTACTGCTGATAAACCTAAACAGTCTAGAAAATCACAGAAAAGTGATGACAAAATTTTTGCCTTACTTCAGTCTCGTGGTTCCGTAACGGAAAAATGTTCTGAGATAAATTTATTATGATGGTGAAATTCCAATACAATTTATTCTTGTTACTGAGAAAATATACGCCAAAATGTGTCTGCGCTTAAGGAGCCTGTTCCTTTATTGTTCCGAAGTCGTGTCGAGATTACTTGTGTTGGATGCAACGCCCTATATGTCGGGCAAACTGTCCATCATCATACGACTCGTCTTCGCCAACATTATTACAAGACTGCTCGAGTTCGACAACATTTAGATGCTGGTAGCATTCCAAAATCAACAATTCCCTCAAGCACAAAAAGTATTGAAAGCAGCTACAGTCTGTCAAATCTTTTATCATTGGAAACTCTGCGTGTTTCCCAGTTACGGCAATCCGTCAATATTCGCAACAAAGTCAAATCAAATGACTTGTTAATGAGATTTCGTTGACTCGAATGGGGATGCGCGTAGTTCGGTATTGTTGCAACTTCGTTGTCGCCTGCCCATTACTTTTATAAAATTTCTTTCTGGTGCTATCAGTGTATGTATTTTTATTGCTCTTCTTACAGTGTTCTCTTGTTCATCAGATATGTCCTGATGATGATTTTTGTTACTCTAAATGCATTGACATTTTACATCTTTTGGTTTTTTATGAAAGAAAGTTCTAAATGGGTGTCAAAAATATCACAGTTTCGTAGACGATTTTCTAGCCATTGCATAAAGAAACAGATGATAGTTACAATCCCTAGCAATCTCTCAAGAGACAAAAATCAAGTCAGAAGACACGTAAGAAATATATCAATTTCTTGAGAGAAAACAACGACTACCATTAGAACATTACAATATTCCATTTTTTATGTTACAAGATAACTACTTTATTTGCATACAAAATAATCTCCAATTCCAGTTTACTAGACCAAATATAAGATTACACAATTCAAACAAATAAATTAGCACTAAAAAAATGTGTTCAAAAGTTATTAAAACAATAACAGTACTACAACGCTTTCAACGAATCATCTCTCCTTGACAAAAATTTTATAAATTTTTTGAGTCTCTAGATCCATAATAAACTTAAATCCTCGCTATCAGAACAATCATTTCTTCTAGCAGCAAGAAATTAAACACCAGTGCTTTAAAGAATATTTAACCCCTCATCACAAGAACCATCAGTACGGGTAGTAGTAAAATATAATAAGAATAGCTTAAAAAAATGAAAAAAATTTAGACTTCAAGGAGCGATTCATTGAAAAAGACTCATTTATCACTGACAAAATGTTCAGAATGGTTTTGAACTAATAATTTATGAAGAAGTCATTAGTTAAAATTTAAGTAAGTAGCAAAACAGTTTGACTAAAAAATCATATGGTGCAGCACAGAAATGATTTCACTTTCACTTTTGACATTAGAAATAACAAACGATTTAAAAAAATTAACTCATGAACTTTCAGAATTTTGTAAATCAGAAAAAAATTTAAAATAATTATGGAATGAGACAAGACAACTCACTTATAATACAATTGAGCATTATTCATAAGAATAGAAACAATTAATATTCATGGCTATCAGAATGTAAGAATGCAAAAAAGGCAGAACGTACTAATATTCATGGCTATCAGAATGTAAGAATGCAAAAAAGGCAGAACGTACAAAAAGCAGAAAGATTTCAATCACACAATTAACAACAAATAGCTCTTAAGAACAACCATTACACCGCCTTCAATAGATGAACCCACCTGGATTTTAGAAAACTATTAGCAAAACTAGATCAACCAGAAATCACTATGAAATTCGAAGAAAAGGAAAAAATAAAACCAAAACTCAATTCCAATATAAGCTAACCAATGGAATCGAATTACAATTCACCAAACCCAGTCACAAAAACTCTCAAAGTATTCGAGTGAAATCCAATTTCCCGGGTTGACCAAAACTTCTTATCATACAATTTCCATATATGAGAAACTTCTTGTCATACAATTTCATACAATTCCATACGTACAGAAAATTGTATGAAAACTCTATGATAAGCATTTTTCCATATATGAAAATTGTATGATAGATTTTCTCAAAACACCAAAGGTTGGACGGTCTTGCATTTACAATGCATAGAAAACGACCTGGATTTGGCTGTCTTTCACAATTGATATAACAAAAGTAACAAACTTTTATTTTTTGGCAAACTTTTTTAATGATGATAATATTAAATTTTTGAATTTTCAAATTATCAGACATTGATCAAGGCGTACATTAACACCCCATACAAAAGAAAGAGGAAACTTCAGCGTTTTTGAAAAAAAAATTAAGTGAAAAGGCGAAACAATTTTTAAGAATGGTGTCCATATTGTCCCATAAACAAAAAATTTTGATTTTGTCTTTCTAAATTTAGTTTCTGAAAAATTTTCGGTTGTAGTTGCAACCGAACACAAGTGACAAAGACCTTGGTTACTCAAAACACCAAAGGTTGGACGGTCTTGCATTTACAATGCATAGAAAACGACCTGGATTTGGCTGTCTTTCACAATTGATATAACAAAAGTAACAAACTTTTATTTTTTGGCAAACTTTTTTAATGATGATAATGTTAAATTTTTGAATTTTCAAATTATCAGACATTGATCAAGGCGTACATTAACACCCCATACAAAAGAAAGAGGAAACTTCAGCGTTTTTGAAAAAAAAATTAAGTGAAAAGGCGAAACAATTTTTAAGAATGGTGTCCATATTGTCCCATAAACGAAAAATTTTGATTTTTTCTTTCTAAATTTAGTTTCTGAAAAATTTTCGGTTGTAGTTGCAACCGAACACAAGTGACAAAGACCTTGGTTACTCAAAACACCAAAGGTTGGACGGTCTTGCAGTTACAATGCATAGAAAACGACCTGGATTTGGCTGTCTTTCACAATTGATATAACAAAAGTAACAAACTTTTATTTTTTGGCAAACTTTTTTAATGATGATAATATTAAATTTTTGAATTTTCAAATTATCAGACATTGATCAAGGCGTACATTAACACCCCATACAAAAGAAAGAGGAAACTTCAGCGTTTTTGAAAAAAAAATTAAGTGAAAAGGCGAAACAATTTTTAAGAATGGTGTCCATATTGTCAAGGATATGGATACAACATAGCAGAAATCCGAGATAACCGACAAAACGAAAAGAACATAAATCAATCATTTCGTCATATCTTGAAAAAAGACCGAAACTTATTTAACCAAAAATTACTTAGCATAATTTAATCAGATAAAGCATCATCACTTTAGAAGTACAAAGACAACGTTAGATCACAAACTCCAAAAATTACAAGAAAAATTGATTTCAACCGTCTATGTATCCCATCATTTGGAATCTATAACAACAACAGGCAAAAAACTTAGGAGTTATGCTGGATCAACTTTGAGAGAAGGATATGTTTGATTAAAACTTTAGAAAAAAATACAGATAGAACTACAACTGATCAAATTTAAAAAAAATCAAAAAATGCAGGCAAGTAAATGAAAACCACTCAACTTCTACTCACCAACCAAAGGGGTCGCTCAAATGATAATGAAAACGAAAATAATCATGGTAATCATAAAAATAAAAAATTGAACAGCAGAAATAGCTCACAACAAATAGTAAATAAAAATAGTAAATATTACACTGAAAATAGTGTAACAGAAGTAAAAGCTTTAATCATCGACCCCCTTCAAAAAACTCAAGTTTAAGGAACAGACAATCAAACACACCCAACGCGAATAAACAAACCAAATGAAATTAAATAGCAAAATAAAGTGTGACTTGTCATATATGAGTTAAGAAAATATTAAGAACGAAAAGCCCACATTCCAAAATTGATGAATCAGAAACAAAATTTTCCAACACAAAAACTCATACCACACACAAGTATAAGCACCTTTTACACTAGCGAAAAGAAATTACTCCAAAACCCTCTACCGCCAACATACTAAAAATCAATAATTTTAAAATAGAACTGAAAATGTCAAATACATTCACAATGATGTTTCATTGAGAAAATCCAATGACTAGGAAAACAACATTCTAACAACCAAGTCTTTGTAAAATTATAATACTAATTGCTTCTGAACTTTGTGGGCATACTAAAAGTGATGTTGACTTTTCTATATGATTGCTGGGTTTAGTTGCTGAACCTCGTTTCTTGAGCCTAACTGATGATATTTGATTCTGCCCCAGAGTTTGAGAAAGAGTCTGAGACTCTTTCTCAAACTCTGGGGCAGAATCAAATATCATCAGTTAGGCTCAAGAAACGAGGTTCAGCAACTAAACCCAGCAATCATATAGAAAAGTCAACATCACTTTTAGTATGCCCACAAAGTTCAGAAGCAATTAGTATTATAATTTTACAAAGTTAATTTGACAAAAAAGTTTTAAAAAAATGAAGAGAATTAAGCAAATTTTCTGTTACTAAATTTCACAAACGCAACAAGTAACATCATGGGTATGCCAATCTTGCATAAATACATACAAATATTAGATACTCTTCTAAGAAGTAGGCTATTCAAAAAAGTTGAGCGTATCGGAAAAAAACGATAGCTTACTAATAATTTACTAACGATTGATCAGGAATAGCCAATTTATCTTAGTTTTATAATATCAAAAAATATTTTAAAAAAATTGGTTGAAAACATAGAGTGAATAAAAATTTAGAATCCAATTTGTTATGATAGTCTTATCCGAGACTACTGAAGGAAACAAAAACATTTTATCATAGAACTACATGTGCTTACCACCTTTCAGCGAACAGATACATTTCCAAACGGACTAGTAGCAACTGTGATTGTAAAATCACCTTTTAGAAAGTCAGAAAACTTTTTGAAATTTTTTGGTTCAAGATAAGATAAAAAGTATCAATCAACTCAACCTGAGTACAAATTACAAATCAAAAATTTCAGTCAAGAAAGAATTTTAATACTTCAAGAAACAACAAAGTTCGAAATCAATTTCTAGTTTCAAAGTTTTTAAGTTTTTGTCAATGGTCGTTTTTCAAAAGTCAAAAACTAAATGTTAAAAAAAAACAGAAACTTGGCAAAATTACTTCTACATTACATAGAAAATAATATAAAATCGCAATTCGTTGATGAAAAAATTATATATCTCAAATTTACCATAAAACCAGACGCAGTTTTTACAAAACAGCTAGCAAGCAAAACACCCATAAACCTTCATGACAAAAAAAAACACTTTACTAGACATTCTGGACAAGTTGAATAACCAAAAGGAAACACTTTCAGAATGCCAGTTAATGCTCGTGCAAAAAAGAAATCATCCGAATATCGATTTACACGCCTGATACTTAAACTCACCCCTTGATGAAACTTAAAACATTAATCAATACATTCATTTCAGAAAAAAAAACATGAAAACCAGTATAAAACTGTAAATACCCGTTGAAAATCTTAGTGCCATCAGCCAGCTCATGAAAAAACCTTCCGATCCTTACGGTTCAGCAAAAAATTAACCACATATCTTCAGAGGCGGTTTTTGGGGGGTGCGGTGGCCCAGACGCTATTTTCTCAGGGACTCCACCCCCTGCCCACCTAAAGGGTCTCCCCTATAAAAATACTTTGAGATATCCATTTTGGTGGCGCACCCCATATTTGGTGGCACTATTTTTGAGGGGGAGCACGCGCCGAAAAAGCGCAATTTTTCATAAATATGCCTTTTTGGCCTTTTTTCAACTTTTTAAAGATTTTTTTGGCCAAAAAACGCCTTTTGGTCTTTTTTCAAACTTTTGCCTGCGGCGCAGAAATTTTACCAAAACAGGGTTTTTTTATTGCTTTGGGTAGCTCGGAAATTCAATTTGATCTACTCAAAAGAAAACACAAGATCGACAAAATTTTCGACTTTTTTTTTCGAAAATACGCCGCCCTCGAGAAAATTCTAGATCCGCCCCTGCAGATCTTGACAATCTTTACATCCAAACAGACACAAGAGAAACAGTTTTCATGTTAGTATCACCTGACATTTAAACGAAAAAAAGTGAAAACAGCTCAAGTCAAATATCTTTTTTCAAACACAATTTACATGGAAAAACACTACTGAGACAAAAACCAATCGCAGTATAAAATTTGGAAGCAACTAAAAATGAAAAAAAACCACTCGTTTCTACGTAATGTTGAATTTCTTACATCAGTTGTGCATTAAAAGCGCAATTTTGTTTAATACATTTTTAATGCTCTGAAATTGTAGTTTCTTTGAATAGACATTAATTCAAAAATATGATTGATATCGGAACAGATCAAAATTATTTCAATTTTCTAAATTCAGGAGAGACTTTAAGGCCTTTAAAACTCCCTTAGCAAGAAGTGATCTTCTGATTTTAGAATGAAAACAACTAAAAATGCCGTTCCTTGACCATAATTGATTTTATTTTATTTGTTTAATAATTAACTGAGCCCAAACCAAAAAGTATTTAAGATTTCATTCAGTTCTAATAAAATTCCAAACTATAATTATAATAATAATAATAAATTGTTTCCAAACAATATCTAGTTACAAAATTATTTACAAAAACTTTATAAACACAAATTAGAATAGTTTGGGAGAACACCGTTAAGCCAACACGGCCCGTTTTCAGGTGTCTCATATTCGAATTATTGTTGAAGAGCTTGAAAAAACTTGAGTTACCCAAGAAAGTATTATTGAAATAAATCCCGCAGATCTTTTAAAAGGAACAATGTTTAAAGTAAAAGATGATAACCTTTTACTTCAAACAATACTTAAAAAGTAGATTAAAGCAATGCTTTTTTAGACGAAAATATAAACACCATAGAACAGTTCCATTTAATTTTGAATAGAAAAGCAATCAATATCTATTAAATAATAAAAACAAAAAAAAATATTTCATTCTACCAGACACAATAAGATCACAGGAAAACAGAAAAACTCAACATCAAGACGCTGAAGAACGCCAAAAAATCATGGCATCAATAAAAAACCAAACGAATCTGAGCAGATCACACATTAATAGGAACAAAATGTTTTCACGAAATCCGAAACGCATCAATAAACCAAAACACAGATTGCTTTTAAAAACATTATTCCCCGGGCAAGCTTTTTTTAGATACAAAAACAAACAGAACCAAAACAACTTAAATTCTCATTTTCCAAATTCTGCAATCTGAATAAAAATAGTATACAAAAAATGGAAAAATTGGCAATTAAAAATGTAATTATCCCCAAACCACAAAAAAGCGGATAAAAAACGTATATCACAAAGTCTTCAATTCAACCAGCGAGTACTTTTCTATTAGAAACATCTGTTTGTCATTAGAATGGAAAAATGTCTTTGGAGACCCATTTCTACACCTTGTAGCAAAAAAAAACCCAAAACATTAACGAAATTGATAATCTGCAAAATCAACTTTATTAAACACTGGATTAAAAAGTTCGAAATGGCCGATTGTTCTTACAGATAATGGATTACAATATGTCATAATATAAATATATCTAATTTTCAGAACTCGT
Organism: Symsagittifera roscoffensis; assembly: GCF_963678635.1. Classification (NCBI taxonomy): domain Eukaryota; kingdom Metazoa; phylum Xenacoelomorpha; order Acoela; family Convolutidae; genus Symsagittifera; species Symsagittifera roscoffensis. The sequence continues at coordinate 48,097,684 of NC_087068.1, forward strand.
ACACGTTTGCCACTAAACAGGAATAATCGAAGACAGCAATAGTTTTTAATTGAAAAAAGAGAAAAGACCAATAATGCGTTTTTCCATGCAACTTCAACGAGACCATTAAAAGTTTTGTAACCCAACAAAGGTTTCTTTGTGTTACAGTCTACTCAATATTACACCAAAAGACTTGATCGCTTCCTTCGGTAAAAAATCTGAAACCCGTTTTCCGTCTCAAGAAAGAACTTGAAAAATTTTCCCGCCTCAAGCAATTAGCCAGATTAAATACTTAACAAAAACCACTCAAAGGAAGTGTGCCAAAATTTGACAAAAGACAAAAGACAAAAATACAAATAAATTCTAGCAGGGACGGATTTAGGGGAGGGGGATTTCGACCCCCTGGGGAGGGAATTCGATCCCCCTCAGGGATTCGACCCCTGCCGACCCAAAGGGTGCCCCCTTTGGTACTTTTTAAGAAAGCAATTTTTGGCCGACCGACCCTAAAAAGGCTCTACAGGCGCCTTCGGCGCCAATATATACTAATTTTGAGGGGGGAGCGGGAGCCGAAAAAAGCGATTTTTTGGTCAAAATTTTCCAAAAAAAGCTCAAAAACGCTTTTTTGAACTGTTTTTTCAACATTTTGCCTGCGGCGCATAAAATTTGGCCAAAACAGGGACTAAATTGGCTTAGGGAGAGCTCGAAAGATAAATTCGGTCGACCTTAAAAAAATAAGGACGACAAAATTTTCAAATTTTTTTTGAAAATCCGCCCCCCCCCTCGAGATTATCCTAGATCCGCCCCTGAATTCTAGATTTACCAAAGCAACAGAAAATGGGAACCTATGTTTTTTAACCGGAATTTAGCACTCTCAAAGAAATATGAGAAAATACCTACCCACACAAAAACGTACCAAATAAATCAATTTAAAACCAACTGAAGACGTACATAAGATAATCAAACTGGACAACCATGAGCACATCTGTCATATGAATAAAATTTTGTCTTATTAACCATAAAAATTTGATTACGAACACAGATTTCATCAATCAAAGGTGTACATATATTAGAGAAGTCACCAGGAGCAAGCCATGAAAATTTTCACCTCTATTTGACAACTAACTCAACTTTAAAAAATCAGCTGAAAAAACGAGAAAAACAAGTCTGCTCGTATCAGGGCGAGGCCTGAAAGTTCGAACTGCCTTTTAACGTTTATGGAGCAGTATTAACATAAAAAATTTAAATGAAATAAAATAAAATGAAAAACTTTTTTTCTAAAATTTGAAAATTTTTCTATGAAAATCATCCCCCCACACGCCATATAAAGTACAAAACAATGGATTTCGCTCCTTGCAACAAAT
>NC_087068.1:48099223-48129223 GCF_963678635.1 Symsagittifera roscoffensis
AAGAGTTAATTTGTGATTGAATGTTTGGTCGTCATAACAATTTTTTCTGATTTACTTTTTTATGGTCTTTATCTCTTCTAACAACATTCGGTAGGAGTTCTAAAGTCTAGTTTTAAAATTTTTGGGTGATAGAGATGATCTTTTTTGTGTATATCCGCTAGAACATTATAAAATACAGAATGTTTTGATGGTATAGAGTTTTTTCTTCTGGATTTTTGATGCAATTGCTGTGAGCTTTGTGGAATTTCAAAACAAAATTTTGGGTGAATTTTTCTGGTGGTGCGTTTTTCTAGTTAATGTGTCTGGAGGATTTCATCCCGCTGTCCAACTTTTTTGGCGATTTAGAAGTTTTATTAAGATCAGTTTAAATCTATAGATTCTATGATTTGGAGTAGATTTTTGTGTAATTGGTGTTTTGATCCTAGAACTCAAATTTTTATACTCTGTTTGGGTGTATTTGATGACTTTACAATCTCTCGTTACAGCAGAGTCCTAATTCTGTTTAGAGAATAATCCTGAACTTGCGCGTAAATGATTCAATTTGTTTCTTCACTGATGTGACTGTAAAATTGCTGCACCTATTCCAAAATTGGATAAGTCACAAATAACATAGAATGATTGATTTTCGTCCGAAATTCTAATTGATGTTTGTTCAATAATAGGCTTTTTAATTTCGTAAAACTGTACTTCACGTTCAGCTGTTCTTTCAAACTTTTTTTTGTTGCGTAGTATATTAAAAATTGGTCTGAGTTATATTTGCGATTTGTGTAAATTTTTACTTCAGATACTTAAGACGCCAAAAATCTTGGACGTTCTTTTTTCTGATAATAGCTGTAATTTAATGATGCATTAGTTCTGGATTTAGGAGGTATTAATGTTTTTTCTCTGATAAACTGCCCTAAAAGTTAGTTTGTTTTAGGAAAAAAATTGTCAAGAGGTGCTTTAATGTCTTCTGTTTGTAAAAATTGTTTTTTTTTTTCAAAAACTGCAAGAAATTGTGTTTGTATTTGTAATTGATTGAAAACACCGTCTAGACTTGTAGTGAAACTTTTTCTTAACAATGGCAGTCGAAATAATTTTTTCATAGAGGCTGAAAAAGCTGATGGACCTTTGGATATTCCATAGAAAAACCTGTTGGAGTCATATTGTTGGTTTCCTATGACTAAATTTTGCTTTCGTCGTGACTGCTCATCTAGGGGCATTTGTTATATGCACCACTCATATCGGCAGTGATGTAGTTTTGTACAATAATCCTTGGGACAAGTATTTGTAGCGGTTCAGCTAGCCAGTTACTTTTGGATTCGTCAATGAATGAATTTAGATATCGAGCAGCGAGCACTATCGTTAAAGTTTCACCTTTTGCTAAAAGGACAACTGGGTTTACAAATGTTTCGCCTTTTGCTGGTCTATGCTAATTGTCGAAATAATTTTTATTTGTCAAGAATGTCTAGAAGTTTTTCTACTTTTTCTTGTAAATTTTTGCGGACTTTACTTGCTTGGTAAAACTGTGTCTGGTTTTAGGGAAAGAGACAACGGGAAAAGAACATTTCGTACATCAATTTTTAAGTTGGCTGATAAATCAAAATGTTTTGATAGCAGACTTGCTAGACTTTTATACTCATCTTGATTTATTTGAGAGTGCTGAAAGTTAAACACAATTAAAAACTGTTTTGTTCAGGTGCATATTTCGAGTTTTAAGATATGGGTTTAAAAATTGGTTTTTCTTTGAAGTAAACTTTATTTCGTTTGATACATCGATATTGTTTTTCTGAGTAATTCTTCATTTAATATAGCAGATAGACAAACAGGTAAAATATATAATAGACTATTCACTCTGTTTTTGATTCACGATATTTGATTTTTGATTCGCCATATGCTAGAAGTCCTAAGCGAAGTGTAAGTATAAATGCAATTTGTTGTATAAGTTATGTTCGATTTTATTTGGATTTAGGTTTTAGGTCTAGATGTTTTTGTTCATGTTATTACGCAAAAAAAAAGAATTTGAACCGGAAGGAATTTGACATTTGATGTGTGACAAAATAAATATTCGTGTATATTGATCATTTTTGTATTTGTGGACATCAGATTTTGAAAATTATGCATGAATCCAATTAACGGTTTTAGAAGTTTCTTTCTTTGTTGTAATTGAGATAAAATCTTGAAAGAATGGTGGTTATTTTTGAAGTCTTTCGAAACAAGTTAATGTTGTAATCTTTTTCGTGTGTCTTGTTTTTTATAATTAGCTATTTAAAATAATATTTGATGGAAGAAATATAGTAGAAAAAAGAACGCATGATTTCGTTTATAAGAAAAAATATATCTGTAAAGTTTAATTATAAGATTATGTTTTTTTGATTAATTTTGCTGATTGTATTTGAAGCTTGATGTTTCCACAATTTTCAAAATTGTACCTTATGCTGTCTCCATGATGTTTGTTGTATTGTGAAGTGTCACAGGTGAATTTAAGAGTTGAACTTGTATCTTTTAATCAATTGTATCTAAGTTGATTCTTGTATCTATTTTATAAGAGTTGATTTTGCGCCTAAGTCAAATGAAAAAACTAATTCGAGGCCCGGATTTTGCGAAATTTTTGGGTTGAACTGATTTTCTAAAAGAAGTATTAGTATCCAAGTAATCTCTCTTATTTGCTAACTTAGGCAACTTTTTTGTCAATTTTCATGAGGTTTCAAGTTTTTGTATAAATAGTATAACTTGCGTGAGATGCTATCGCTTCTGAGATATGATTTGTATCAACCACTTGAGACTTTTTGGGTTTAATTGCCTTTAGATCTGGTTGATAATTTGGATGCTTATTAGATTGAGTGGGAAATTTGTAATTATTTTCGGTTTTTTTATGTATTATTAGTGTACTTTCATTATTGCTATCTTCATCTGAGAAAATTGAAGTTCAATGCTTTAATTGTAGATTTTGGATTTCTTTTGTTTCAACCCCCGGTTAATTAGTGGTTGTTTTAGAGTTGTTATATACTTAAGAAGGTTGTAGTTAAATCTTTGGGGTTTTGCTTTTGTGATTTTGATATAGTCGTCAGTTTGACGGTTTGTGAATTCTTATTTCGATATGGAGATAATAAAATATCTCGATATGCTCCATTATTATAACTTTTTTTTCTATTTGTAAAATATAAGACTTTTCTCAAGATCTGTTGTTCTTCCTTTAAGTATCGCTGTTATTTGATTTATTTCTAGAAGGGTTGTTTGAATAATGTCTGTTTCGGTTATGTCTATTCCTAGAACGGTCATTTGAGTTATTTTTGTTACGATTGTTTGAGTATGATCATATTCTACTGTAGATTTAATTTTTAGTTAAAAAATCAGTGGTGGTTTTCCTGAAGTGTTATCACTTTGATTTTTTCTGTAGGGTAAACTTTGATCTTTTTCTCTTGCATTGATAAAAAAATTTATTTGGTTTTTTATGTTTTGGTGGTCCATTTGACTTATCTTGTTGTTTTTGTCGACATGCAGCGATGCTGCGTCCGTACCCTTTTCAATAATTCTACGTTTTTTGATTGAGGAATTATTTTTAAGCTTTAGGTTTCTGTCGAATATATTAAACATTTTTTTTCTGTTAGTTCATTTCCTGAATCTTGACTATTGTTTTTATGTGATGTAGTTGTTTGAGTTTTTAAAGCATATTGTGCTTTTAAGTGTCCGTTTGTTCTAATTTAATTGTGTTTTCTGCTCTATTTTGTCTACAATTTTTCTAAAATCAGTATCTGGTTCGCGACTTTGATGAAAGATGGTTGCTTTTGGTTTGAGTGCTTTTTTAGTATTTGTGGTGATAAAAACTCTGTCAATTTAGGTTTATGAAATTGTGTGTATACAAAGAATATACTTTTCGTACAAATGTTTCTGTTTTTGCAGCTAGTTGCAAGATTATTTTGTTTCGTAATTTGAAGATTTCAATTTAGATAAAACTCTTTGATGTTATTTATTATTTTCTATTGATGAACCTGAAGACCAATTTTGGGCTATTCCATTGAGTGTTGTTTGTATTAGTGCTGTACGTCTAACAATCCCGTTCTAGTGAATATGTGTTTTTATAGGTTCTGGTGATATTTAAAATTAACTATGCTGGTACGCTTTTTGAATCGTCTTCAACAGAGTATTCAGAGTCTGTTTCTGTGAAAATCAAGAAGAATTTATTTGATGTAAATGATAATTCAAAAATAAGGTTTGAATTAATTGTCATTTATAGTGATTTTGCTGTTTTTGTTGTTTGAGTAAATTTTGTGAGCTGGTTTCTTCTGATTTCCTAGTGTTGTAAGTGATATGGTAAGGGTATTTCAATTTTTTTTCACTGTGTTATTTTTGAGTAGTTATTGCGTTTTGTGATGATATGTTTTTGTTTTAAAATGTGGAAATTGATTTCACTGAGTATTTAGTTTTTCGCTGTCAAGTTCTTCGTGTGTCTATTTTTGATTCGAAAACTTCCGGTTGTTCCTTGTTGTACCACTGGTTTTTCTTTCGGTTAAAGTAATGTGATCTTTGTTTCGTTGTAGGAAAATAGTCTTCCACTTCTCAGAAATTGATTTGATTCTTTTGGCCATATGGTTTGTTTTGTTGAAAAAATGGCCTATTTTCAGATTGATCATTTTGAGTGTTCAATTTATCGTGAAAACTGAATAATTTTGAGTTTGTTTACAGTTTGAATTTGTTGGTGGTAATGAGTATGATATAAGGAATATGAAGTTTTTGTTCGAGCTTAATCTGCTAGGCGGTTACTAATAATATTAATTGCTAAAAAGTCATAATTTTGTTTTGAAAAATGATTTTCTTCTTAGTGCTTTCTGTTATCAGTACGTTTTTCCCCCATAGGTCCTTATGCTCCACAGATGATTATTTACTATGGTGGTCATATCTATAGTTTTACTATAGTGGGTATATCCATGTCCTTTAGGTTTTGTCGGACTTCATCAAGAAAATTCGAAAAAAATTATACATATCTTTTCCTTCATATGCATGTCGTGCTGTTTATGGTTTTGATGCGTAAAAAAATTCATTTTGGTCGAGGATGGAGAGTTAAATTTAAATTTTTGCTTTAAATAAAATCATCGGTGAAAGTTTACTTTGCTCATTGTAAATTTTGATGTTGCGTAATTTTAAGGTATTATGTGAACACTTTTGAAAAGCTTATCTCTATGTCATCTGTTTGCATTCTTTGCAATGGAGTACCATCATTTGAACCTGGGGGTAAAATTTTAATTGTGAATTTTTCATATTGTTAGGTTATGTTGCATAGATGGTATATTAAATGTCAAGTAAAGGCCTTTTAAACTTTTTATCGTGAAAGTCATGTTTGCGTTGACTATAGACTTTGCAAAAAAAATTGTTATGAGATTGTGACAAAATGCTACTTATCCTTAGGTTGGATCACTTACAGGATGTATGAAAACTAGAAGGCTAGAGACATCTTCAAATTTTTGTCGTGTTATTCATTTGTATTCCTGTTAATGTATAAGGTTCAATATGTCTTATGGGTTGATTCCAATTTTATGCTCGGACTGGTTCTGACTTTTTGGTGTTACTCATTCTTATTGAGTTTTTAGAGAAGATGCCGTTGTAGTTTTGGAGTCAGAAAAATTACTTTCTTCACTTTTTCTTGTTTTTTTTGTGTCGTCAATAGATTTTTGAGTTGTTGAAATTTTCGTATTGTTGTCTGGTTCTAAAATTGCGTTGCTCTTTCTTGAAAAACTTCTATTAGAAATTTTTTTACGGAGGAAACTTTTTTTTTAGTGAATGTTTTTTCGGTTTAATAAAACCAACTTTTTCTTTGTGTAGTGTTACTGTAAGATCGTATCAGAATTTTTCAATCAGACAATCTTAGATAATTATTGTTTGTTCGTTTTGATATTGACATAAGAGTTAGTAGGGAAGGTTGATGCAAATCCAGCTCTTAGTTGTTCTAGTTTTTCTCAAATTGTTAGTCCCTTTTTATGATTGTTAACCTAAATCTTCGAGTCGTGTGTTTTTTGTGACAAGACTATTTGGGGATCACTTTTTTCAGAGATGTGTACGGCAAAAATAGTTATTTGATCAGTTATTGTTGTTTCTGCTTATTTCCGCTTTGCGATGCAGGTTTGGTTTTCGTCGTTTTGTGATGGATGTTCGCTTTGATTATTGGCTTTGCTTTATCAGTCTCAAAGAGACGTGGAAAAAATCTATCTTTCATCTCTTGATTTGTTTATTGGTTGCTAAACATAAACTAGGACTAGATATACTAGGAGACTCGTTGGTCGGACCCGATGGGTTTATGTCTGTCTGGCCCTCTTATAGAGTAACATTGATTAGGGTGCACCATCTGTCGGCATGCTATCTTTTTCGGCCGTATATGTTCGTGCAACTCCTTAGTCTAATACAAAACCTATTCTTTTTCCTATGTTTTCTAGTCTCATTAAATCTGGAGGTATATTGGCTTATTGCAACGTTAGAGGAGAGAAGAAAACAACAGATTTCACTTTTTGTTCTTAATTCTCTGAACCACTAGAAAACAAATATAGAGTAAAATTTAGTCAAGGATCATGATTGGTTACTAATGATTATTTGACAGGGAAATAGAATATAAATAAAATAACTAGTTTCAAACTGGTTCCATTTAGTACTTGAATAAATATTGATCAATAATAACCTCAAGGGAATTGAAGGAGTGTCTCACGTAGTAATGCTCTTGTAAATACTCGTTCACTTTTTCATTTCTTGAAAAGTAAAAAGCTGTGTCTCCAAACCATTGAAATAAATCTAAAATGTAATCTGCCATAATTTCAGTTCAAATTCGATTTTTTGATAACTTGGCAGGAAATCAAAAATATTACACTGCAACTTAATTTTTACTATTTAAATAAATGTTGTAGCCTCCTGATCATTGTTTTTTTTAATGAATATGTGGTTTTGATTGAAAAATCATCACCGCAGGAACCGTTTTACAATGACGCCATTCACATATATTCATTCTTTTTTAAATAACTAGATTATAAACATTGATACCGCTCAAATGTTGAGAAAGCAAGTGTTAAAATTGATTCACGAACCATTTTTAGACGATTATTGTTTTTATTTTGCCCACGGCTCTTAAAAAAAGGTTGAGTTATTTTGAAAAAAAATGCTTATTGCCTCAGGAACCGCTTCTCATTCCCGCAAGCTCCCATAGAGATATCTTTTACCTAGTTCGTACGTAAAAATAATTGATACCATCTAGATGGAACGGTTGCAAAATAACAAATCAATTCACGATTGATTTTAAGTCACAAGTTTACCAAAAAATTGTTCATATTGCACTCATGAAGTTCTTGAGAGCTAAAGTGAGTCAAAGTAAGAAAAGGATATCCCGGGTTGAATTCCACCCAAAAAAAAACGCTTATCATACAAAACTCATAGGAGAAAAAGTCTTCTCAATCACAAGCGAGTGTTTTTTTTCAAAAACACAATTATTAAGTTTATTTTTCATATATCAAAATAAACTTAAATTTGTTTTGAAAGACAAGCCTATTTTTTCAACCACCAAAACTTTTCTCATCCCCTGAACCTACGCTTTTACTATATAACTCAAATAAAAATTTCAATATGGATAAAACACAAAAACTTTTTTTTTGCATTTTCACTTATAGGAATTAGGCCTGTCATACATTTTCATGGAGTATGCAAAAAATGATTACAATCTCAATGTATTAAAAAACTGTCTTTGTTATTTTTACACGTTTTTGTAATAGAAAACATGGCGAAAAAAGCGTGTTATTTTACTCCATGATATTTTACTCCAGAGTGTGGCAAAAAAAATGTGTTATGAAGTTTCATAGTATAGAAAAAAAACGCTCATTTAGCTATTTTCAAACAATTTATTTCGGTCTTTGAAATGGTATGACTTGTATGAGAAGCATTTTTTCAGAGTATAAACTTTTTGACAAGCTAAATTGTCATCCCGGGCAGTTAACTTTTTAAAATGGTAGATAATAGTGAATCAATCGACAAGATTAAAGTAAGAAAAAATAGAAGCTAAGTTTTTAATCGTTTCAAAGGTTTTCCCGATCAAAGTTGTTCACCAGCTCATGTCAAGAAAGAGGTCGTTCGACAAATTATCAGGTTTAATCAAGTGAGAATTCGAAAAGTAACATCCAAAAAAGCCATTAAAATTGGATGTGAAAAAAACATAGAAAATCGAAATAAAAAAGGGACTGCTCGTACCAGGGCGAAGCCCTCAATGTTCCGACCGCCTTTTCATGTTTATGGAGCAGTAATAACATTTAAGAAACTAAATGAAAAAAAAAAAAATGAAATTTTTTTTTCTAAAATTTGAATTTTTTTAAATGAAAATCATCCCCCCACACGCCATATTAAGTACAAAAGGATAGATTTCGCTCCTTGTAACAAATCAATTATGGCAAATAAGCTTCTTTCAACCAATTTGGAACGATTTCTAAGACGGATTAACTCTCCTCTTACGCGTTAAAAGCGCGAAGTATATCGCGCGTTAATTGTCCCAAATTGGCCAAAATGGCAATCTTTAAACCCCCGTAATTTTACGAAAAATGATCTTAGGTGAAATAACTTTTCAAATTTAAGCTCAGGACAACAATACTTTTCGAATAATATAAAAAAATTTCGTCAAAAATGGCTAGTTAAAAAGTCGAAATTTGTCTGAAGAAAACAAAACCCACCCCGAGCACAAATATTCCGTTACTTTCGTACCGAAAGTCGGAACAACAAGACTGCTCGTAAACTGGGGCAAAAACCTGAATGATCAGACTGATCGTTAATCCATATCGAATAGTTTTTATAAAAAAAAAAGCTTTTGGAGAACTATACATTTTGAACAACAAAACATCAATTTTCAAACTCCCAAAACTTTGCAAGAAAAACGGAGCTAAAGTATAATTTATATTTGGATTTAAGTGCGTCGATATATTCATTGGAGCATGAAAATTTTTTAATAAAATTTATTTATCCGATTGCCAACAATTTACCGGTAAAAAACCACCACGAGCGTGAAAATTTGGTTTTCTCAGAAACTCGGAAAACCAAGATGAAATCTGAATGGCCCGCCCGTGTCCAAGATTGCGAAAAAATCAACCTAAGTAGCTGGAACAATTACGTTACGAGGCCATATAGTACTTAGTGAATTTTCAGCGGGATTCAGCAGGAAAGACGCCCTCTTTGTTCTTATTTGTTCTTTCGTAATTTAATCGTTCCATCAAATTTTTACCATGTATATAGAGTGGTTAGTAGTAGATGTTGGAGTTGAAGTGGGGGTGGGGGGGGGGGGGGGGTTGCTGGAGATCCACTTGCTTAATGATAGAGAGTAAATTATCTAGTCTTCAAGCTATGTGTCAACATTGCGTATAGAGTCTACAATGCATGAAGATAGGGAATACAATATCTAAAGTTTCATTGTAAGAGAATGGGAGGAAAACTGGTGTCTTTTGGTTTTTGTGTCAAAGTCTGAAGTTTTTGGAAGAAATTGGAGTGCGCGTAATCTAATTCGTGATATCATTATTGTATCACGTGCGGATTGTAAACTGAACGTTTTGTATTTAGTTTTAAGATCATAGTAAGTCAATGGTAAAAATTTTTGCGCAAAACTTGAGATTTTTTATCAAAAAAACTTCGAAAAGCAGGATTTAATCTAATTGGGTCTCTGACTTGTTTTATATGGATTACTTATCATCGATCTAGCGGATAACTACAGAAACTTCAAAAATCAAATTTGAAAAAAAAAACATAAGAAGAATCAGCAAAGTAAAAAACTTCGTCCGATAGAGCTATTGTGATCCAGTGTTCTCCTCGATAATTGCTTGTATCTGAGTTGATTATTGAGAAACTTTGTCAGGGATAAGATCCCATGTACTTGAACCAGAGTTCAAAAATATTTTCAACAGTTTAAACAAAAACTACCCATCTTTTCAATTGTTAACTGATTTACATCTAAAAACTACGAAACTAATCGTTTGATAGTACAATTCAGAATAAAAAAGTAAGATTGATGACTTATTTGCATTTGGGTACTGAATCAAGTAAGTCCCAAACACAAATATCATGTGCTGGATAAACTTTATTGAATACTGCTTTACAGTCTGGGTTATAGTAGATTCTCGAGTTTTCAATTAAGCAGCAACTATTGTCTACTTTCGCTGGATATTTAGGTCTGAAGTTTAAGAAAAATAGATAGTTCAAAGAGAAGAACTATGAAAAAACCCAAAAAATTTGCCAAATTTCTAAAAGAACTTTAAAATTCAAAAAAACTGAACCATTTCAAAGTTTGTTCAAAATTTGTCCATTTAATTTTTTGATAGTCTTTCTCCCAAGACTATCACATCCGTTACTTGCTCCAAGGGAAACTAGAAAAACCGTTCTATTCTAAAGTTTTCTCCTCTAACTTCTGAATAATGCAACTGTTCAGCTGCATCCTTTAGCAAAGTCATGTCATAAACTACAACATAGTGACTATGAAATTCTTCCATAGGAAGAGCTGGAAAACCTTTGTTTGAACTGCATTGCTTTCCTTGCTGTAACAAGGGGCGACTAAAAGCAGTTGTATCTAATGAAACAATTGCTCTTCCACTCCGAAAAAATTTAAGCAATGTAAGCTATCTTATATGAAATTATTGATAGTTGAAAGGATTTTCATGACAAGATCCCGCAACAATTGAATTTTTATTCATTGCAACTGCTCTTTGTCTTACTGGAGCGTTTTTGATAAAATGTTCCTATACAACTTGGTTTTAAAGAGATGGAATGGTAAAGGGTCTTGATATATTTTACATGTAACTGTATTGAGCGGTTTCTCTTTCCAGATTCCATTGCAAGTTTTGATGATTATGTTTAGCTACTAAACTTTGTCTAGTAAATAGCGAACAATCTACAAAATTCAGATTTATATTTGGATTATCAGACACCATGTAAAATTTAAGTCTAACTCGGGTAAGTTTAATTCGAACTTTGTATTTGTTGGTAAAAAGTTTTCGCAAATAAATATTTCAATGGCGAATCTCCCATATAGTGCAAGTTTTTCCTGTTCCTAAGGAATTCACTCTATCAGTGAAATGATTTATATCAAATGCCTTCAGTTATTCTTCAAATCTGTATCCAAGACATGCAACTATTTCTTTATTACTCACTGCCATCGAGTTGAATTCGTTCGATGTTTATTACTTATGAGAATATAATCCAGTGGCGTTGTAAGCCAATGTGTCGTTTAAATAAACTTCACAATTGGAGAAAAGAGAATATAATACACTTTATACATTAGTTAAGTAGGGTTCTGGTTCCGCATCTGAATCATTTTGTGACTTTGCTTTATGTTCCGACTTCTTTTTTTGTAATCACACAACTTTCCCTTGAACAGTTGAGGCTCTAAAAGAAAATGGGTATCACGCATATCCAAGTAGAGAAAACTATCCGTTTCAAATACACACTTAAAATTTCTTTCATCTACAGAAGTACTGGAATTTATTTCTAGCGTGTAAGATGAAGTATTTGTTTGCAATACAGGGAATTTATCAAAAATCAAAGAAGACTTTGTAAAAGCCCCGTACTGAAATTGGCTACTTTGCGTTAAACTCATTTTGTTTTGTCAGAAAAGTTTTTGCGAGAGCGACCGTTTTTCTACCTACTTTTTCACAAAAATGAAATGACTCTGATGATTCTACTAGAACTACGCTTGAATTTAGTTCTTCCACCACCAAAATAATTCCAAAACGTTTTTGTTCCCACATCTCTCGAAAAATTTTTGAGTTTCTGCGTCCACTAACATGTCTCCAGTCTCTGGAGCCGCGATTTCATACAAATTTGTTAAGGTCTTTTTGCAGCTGGGATTATATATTTTTCAATAGAGGGGGATTGCAGTTCTCCAAATGTCTGCGCAACAGTGCCGAAACCTCTTCCACTTTGACTTGTCCTCAAAAAAATGGGAAAATCAGCTGAATTTTGAGCAACCATTTTGCATGAAGTATGATTCAAAAAGGATTAATCGCAATCTTGCGGAACAGAGAACAACTTGTGGAGTTTCTACGGATGCAAAAGGATTTTTTTTTCACTTGTACCATCTCTTAGTTTTTTTATTCCTTTGTTAATTCCTAATATTCCTAAGGAAAATTTATTAATTAATAAATAAAATGTAAGTTTTTAAAGGACATATAAACCGTGTACTCTCCCGTAGATAATATATTTTCAATTTTCCACTTTTTTTGAAGATGAAAAGAATACAACGCAGAGTAGGAGTTTTTGTATAACCGACTATATTATAATTTATATATCACTATATATCACCAGGTAAGGTATTCCTATATTGTCGTAAGAATACTTAAAACGATGTTGTCTTTTTTCACTCATTATAAATCGTATTTCACTTCATTCTAATCCCAACCAAGAAGGTGACTCAAATCAGAACTTTGCAAAAATAAACACTGATTGATCCTGAGGTAAATGAACGGTTCTCTTTTGAGTATTTTATCTACTGATGCATATATTCCGTTAGATTCAAATGCTTAGGCACCTAGACATGCTCGAAACATGTTGCTCATGGTTACAACTATATCAACAAAACTAGATACAATCCTGGTTCAATTTGCATCGGTTTAATATTTTTTTTCTCCTCAAATTTTTCTTTCCAATCTAGGAATGTAATTTTTCTCCAAGTAACATCATGGTGCAATGAAGGGTCGGACAATTCTGAAATAGCAACCTCACTTTTTCCTTTCAAAACTGCTTATTTAGGCAGAGAATCTGTGAGAAAACCAGTACTATTACCCGGGTAATAGTTTAAAGAAGCATTACTATGAAACTAGCTAAAAAAAAGGCATCTACGAACACTGATCGATACAAATTCAACTTGAAAAATAATTTAGTTTTAACTTGAACCTTTTCTCGGCTTTTCGTATTTTCATAAATTTTTTTTCCTAAATTTTACCAGAGTTTCTTCTTCGTCGAGTTTTTTGATGATGTACATAGATATAAGTGGTTTTTTTTGTAGATTTTGTTGAAATTTTTCGGAAATTAATTTCATCTTGAAAATGTGGTTTGTTTCCCTTTAGAAAAACAACTTCATATTTTGAAAATCTCACTCTATATACCACTTTGATTTAAGGTTTCTTCTACATTGATTAATTTTTATTAAACATAATTGAGAAAAATCAAGTCTTGACATCTCTAGTTGATTGCCAGATAGATCTATTAACGTGACAGTTCGTTGTAGACAACAATTGAGTTAACTTCTAAAAAATAGTTTTATATGATCTTATTTGTAGCGGTAAATGAGGTGTTTTAATGATTGAATGGTTCTCTCTGCAAGTGCAGCTTTTCTTTCTTCTATGGTTGAACAAATTTTAATATATTTCTCCTTGCACACTTTTTGAACGCACCCCCATATTCCGATCCTCTATCAACCCAAAAATGTTCAGGGGTGTTTTTTCGAGAAATCATGTTTTTCGTGAAATCGTTTTTTTTCTGAAAGCTTGCAAAGTGTCTGTGACATTTTTTTGTTTTCATTGGTTGAACTCTGAATAATTGCGGAAAAACATCATCAGCAACCAGTAAGTCTTTGATTCCATTGTTTTGACTCGCTAGTTTGTCTACAAAAGCCAAGTCCAATCACTAAGTTTCGTGGATATATGTTACAAATCCTTGAATTCTTCAAAAACGTCTAATTGGTGTACCAAATTTTGTATACGTTGTTTTGGGTTGTGAAAACTCATCTACTTTTTTTGATAAATCACTGGCTTTACCCAAAAACCTTACGCAGATCTAACCCTAGAAAAAACTCTGTTATGACTTACCTTTTCAGATTTCGAAAATTACCCAAGATCATCTGTCTTTTACTTTGGCATCTTGTTGATAACAAATTTTGGTGAAAATTGGGTTGCTTCCGTTATCTGATAAATCCTTACATTTTCACCTTAGTGCACACACAAAATCTAAAATAGATTACCCATGTTTCGATTGTCTAGATGATGTTGCCTGGCTGATTTAATTTAATTCTAGCAGATTTTATAGTTAAATCAAAAGGATGCTTATTGTTACTCGTTCTCAATCTTGCTTTTACAGCATTGTACATAGAATTCAAATCTTCTGGTACAACTTCCTCTGTTCCTTTCTTTTTCCTCATTTTTTTGAAAGCGTACTTTGCGATTGTTAAACTGAGTAAGGAAAAAGAACAAACTGATCCGTACTTTTGTCCAATGGTCAACGAGTTATAAGAGATATTAGTTGTAAGCTTTATGCCAGCCTAAAAATTTCTCATTTTCTGTAGTAAAGCTATTCTTCCAGTTCTGATATTTCAACTCAATATTTTTGTACGTCTACTTTTCGGAGATCCTGTAGCTACCCTCGTTGCAAATTGTTTAGACAGTCGCTGATGAACTAAATAATATTTTTGGGATATGGAAGATGAACTGTTTTTGAAGTTTTTGGGAAAAAATTGAAATAATGCTTCTTGTTACCACTCTTTTACTTGAGATCCGAGGATCAAGTGCTGACTTAAGATATTGAACTGTAAAACATCTCTCGATGATTTGATCAGGCGTATGTGTGTAATTTGTAACTCTACGTCTCTCCCCAATTTGCTTTGATGAAACAAGTTACGCTTGATACATATTGTACTCAATCCCCTGTGTCTTCCAGCAGTGGCAATTCTGACATGTTGTTCAGAATTTTAAACTTCTTCTTACGGGTCATCAAATAGTCACAGGTATTTTGTTCAATTAATGGGAAGGTTTTCCATCAAAAATTATTCAATTCCTCTGATAAATAAAAGGTTTTTTCTTTGTATTTGTCTATGAAATGTTTACAAAGGTTCGTAAAAATTGAAAATTTTTCCAAAATTGGGTTAAAAACTACACATTTTTAGCCAACAAAAATTAGTAGCAATTTTAAAGATTCGCCATAACTAGCGAAAAAAGAATATCGTTTTACGGTAGAAATGTTTTCAATCATAGCTTTAGAGAAGAAAAAAATATAACCGACTGTACTTGATAAAACTGCTACATAAACCGTTGTTTCATCAACCGCGGTAAATAACATTATTCGAACGATTGATTATGATAGTATTTAAACTTTGACAAAAAAAAATTACCCAGAAAAGCTTAAAAAATATCAAATACACAAACGTCCGAAAAATCTTCCTTGATTTTTGTTCATCATTTTTCTCGTCAAAAACAAATTTGCTAAATTTTTTGCTTGTCTTTTTCATCACTTATCTTAATTTTGGATTGATAAAAAAAGATAATAATTTATATACAATTTTTTAGTACAAAAAATAGTAAAAAATGATTAATATCATTTTTAACTTATTTTCAAAACACCGAGTCTATGTTCCGTCTGCAATGCTTTTCTTTCTGCGCAGTGACCAAATTTTGCGGGACAAAATTGCTATTTGCTAAACCTCCAATCATATTCTTAATCTTTAAATATCAATTTTCGAACTTCTGGGCATTCGTAGTCATCAAAGTGGTTGTTTTCAAAACCTTCATTGGCATTTCTTTTCATTGACTTTTTTCACAACCTTCTAGAGCTTTTAGATTTTTCATTTTTTTTCCAGCGCAATAATTGTTTTTAGAAACTCTGTTCTAAATCATTCCAATACATTTTTTTTGTACATTAAATAGACTGAGATACAGCTTTGTATGTTTTGGTAGGAAGAAAGGAAGATTTAACAGTTTCTCCAACTTTATAAGTTTTAAATCTTTAACCGTTTTTTTATGCCTTCAATATCCGAAACAACGAAACTCATGACGTTAATTGTTTTCACTGAGATTAAGGAAAAATTTTAACATGTTACCAGTAAAGCAATCCAGTCACGTAACCACGAACTAGGAAGTCAAGGTCTAACAAAACAATAACCAGTTGCCTTATGAACAGTAGACTTCACAGATCGTAAAGTCTAAATAACTTGGAATTTTTGTATCCAATTACACTAACAAAAGGAAATTTTTGGTTCATTTTTTTTCAAAAATATGACAAGGCCTACAACAATACAGGTTTATAGAATTTTTTTTGCATTTTGTTTAACTCTAAATCATTCAATTTCTGAACGTTCGTTTTCTACAGTGCTTTCGTCAGTTATAAAACAAATTTTTTTCAATGTCTCTATGTAAGGCAAAACCGAGGGGAGTATTTTCTTACTACAATTTTGCAGATGATCTATTTTTTAGATGCCGAACGATAACTTTAAAATTCCTACATCTCTCTTGAAGCAAATCTATTCAAATTGGAACTTCTGGGACTTTTCTTGTTAGACGATCTGGAAAAAACTCTACTTCCTTCGAAGCTTCAAATAAGATTTTTTGAAAAAACGATGTAACAAGAGAAACTGCTCGGCTCAAAAAAATGAAAAATGATTCAAGACAAAAACAATTAAATTACAAGACTAAAACAACACCACTCAACAATTTTATTGGAAAATGCTTTTGTCAACCAAAACAAACATAAAGTCTAGGAAGCTTTAAGCGAGTTCTTTGATTTCGTTCAAAATATAGTTGACATCGGCAACTTGCTCCAAGACTTCATTCTGCTTTGCAGTGAAGAGTTGAATCTGAATTTCGTGTGGCTTTTTCACGCTGTACAACTTGATGTATGTTGCTATGTTCTCTTGTTGTATGTTGCTACACTCAAGTTGTTGTATGTTGCTATGTCATACACCGCAAGACAGTTAGCAAATTCTGCTCCATGGTTGAGTCTTTGTCAGAATATAGGAATGAGTCCATGGTTTTCAGCATTGTGAGTGATAGTATTCCGTATTGCTGATATTATGTCTCCTTCCTGTTCACCAGGATAGATTTCCTAGGATTTTTCGAACTGTACCGATTCAATGTTTTAGCAAATGGAAGCAACCTTCTAAAAATCTTTTTTTAATTTTTAGCAAATTCAATATAGTTGGGAAGGATATCTTTTTGTCAATACATTTTCGATGGAGACTCAGAGCTAACTGATTAGTAGTAGAGATTTGAGAATAATGATGTTTGGAAGTTGATTGACAATACAAATTGTAGATGACTCACTGTACATTCCAAATACGTCATTTTTACCTTACATGAATTAGTGAATAGGTGATGATCCAAATATGTACATTGCGCAGGTGCTAGAACTAGTATGAGCAAATCATTGAAGATAAAAATTATTTTTAACACATAATTGGTGATGGCACCTGCTATGTGTGAAGCATATCCCACTTTTCATTTGATTACAATGCAAAATCTCATTTCAATGCAAAATCTCTCACTGAAAGTATTTCTGAAAAGTCATTATTACTCAAGGCTACTGTGTTTCTAACAACTCACCATTCTGCTCAGTAAACAATTGCAAGTTTTGCTTAGTATTAATCCGATCATCGTGCAATCAATTTTAGGAAATATTAGATAAATATCATTTCACTTACCAAATTGCTGACTGTATTTGGAACTTCTGGGACTTTTCTTGTTAGACGATCTGGAAAAAACTCTACTTCCTTCGAAGCTTCAAAAAAGATTTTTTGAAAAAACGATGTAACAACAGAAACTGCTCGGCTCAAAAAAATGAAAAATGATTCAAGACAAAAACAATTAAATTACAAGACTAAAACAACACCACTCAACAGTTTTATTGGAAAATGCTTTTGTCAACCAAAACAAACTGGTCTTGCCTCAATCGCCGGTGGTTCACGTATCTGGAGTCAAAAACCTCGGCATATTCTATCCCGACTTGTTCTGCAATCTGCGGCATCAATGCTACCGTTCCAAGTTGGTTCTCCTAGATGGAAATTTGAATTACGACAACCAATTGAGCCAACAAATTTCCAGAGAGTGACTCGAGCCCCATGATTGAAACCATTTCGAGTACGATAGGTTGTTATTCTGAACGGAGAAGTTGTTATTGAGAAAAAGGTTGAATTGAGGAATTAGTGAGTAAAAACAAGAAATAGGACTGACTTAGAGCTGACAGTGGAGCTAGTTGATGGTAAATAAGTTGAAAATAAACTGATTTTTACTTAAGAGTGACGAGTACCTTCATCTCAATAGTGTGGTTTGAACCAATGAGAAAAACAGTTTCCCATTATGGACAGTAGTCGTATCCAAATAGAATTCAGATTCGTTTTTGGGGAAATTTTGATAAAAAAGTCCTATCCTGTTGGAAATGAAAATCCAATTAAGGCAATTTTTTGATAAATTGTCGTTTCCAATCACGAAGATTGTTCATTTATGTTGTTATCTTAGGTTGTCACATCCAATCAGAGAAAACTCAACTTTGAGGGATACAAATTTTTGAAAAAAGTAAAAATATCTACAAAGGATGTTGCAAAAAAAATACTGCAGGTTTTTTGCTGTACAAATAAGAAAAGTTAGCGATATGAGCAACAAAACAAAAAATGAAATAAGGTAGAGTTTCTGCAAGTTTTTTCATCATTTTAGTTAAAATTTCTGTTTAAAAACAATGAAAAATTGCCGACTTGTAAGTAGATAGTCAAGTTCTTTGATTTTGTTGTAAATTTGAGAGTATAGCCCGAAACTTATATATTTTTTAAAGCAATAGAAATCTTTTTCCAAACCTTATCATAAAGGATTTTGAACTTTGAAAACAATTCAAGAAATGAAGCTACCAAGAACTTTGCTGGTGATTTTTTAAAATTTGGGAATCGGGTAAGGAATAAAAAGATTCTTTCAATTGTTAACACACGACTCTTTGATTGACTTCAAAATTTCGAAAAAAAACCAAACTTTTTTTCTTGTCAAGTGTAATTCAGTAGTACGTTGAATGCTTTGACACTCAATAGTCGCTTCAATTAAAACTTTCTGATTGAGTAAGCTTCCCTAAATAGGCCTTTTTTAGTCGTAGAGCTCTAATTTGCACAGCATAAACCTAAGAATTTACTTTTAAATCAACAACAAAAAAACCACACCGAGTATTTTCTCCTTTCCTGTAGAGTAAGTTGGGGAAATCTAAAATTTTTAATTGAAGTTTTTTAAATAATTATTATATTTCATCCAACATTATGTGTAGAAACTGCTGAAATCCTATTGGTCGGAAATTTTTCTGGAAAATTCTTAGAATTTTGTCATCAATAGAAATTTTTCCTATAGGATGACGTCATAAATATGAAAGGAAACTTGCGCGGGCAATTTTCTCACTTCTATGTAAATAATGACGTCCATACGATGAGAGAAAATTTGCGTAGTTGTTGTCGTCATTTATAAAGAAGAAATGAGGTCAAGACCACAAAAAGATAACTGCTTAGGCAGCGACGTCATTTTTAGTATAAGTATGTTCATTTTATCGGATTCAATCAATTCTCTTGATTGCTAATCGGAAACAATCAATTTAATTTTACTTCAAACTTTACAAGACGTTAATTCGCGAAAAAAAAATTAAACGTTTTCATATGTTCATTCCCTATTGGTACATTAAATTTTTTACTTCGGGAACATTCCTAAAGTCCCATTTTTTCTTCTAGATTTTAGATGATGCCTGCTCTCAAAAGAAACGAGAAAATCAAATGTGAAGACTGCAAAAACATGTATGCTAGACAAAATGCAGCTAGGCATCGGAAAACTATACTAAAGGAGTTATTTCGCTATGGCTGAAATTACTTTTTACACTCAGCAAGAAATGAACAAACACGGACCCAAAAAGCATGCTCCGTCTACCTCCAAGCAGTCAACGGTTTGTTCTTTTTGTGAGCAAGAGTTCCAGAGTTACTGCTCTCTTCAACAACATCGAAGGAAGCAACATGGAGCTAAGCAGCGGAAACTCAATGATACGGTTTTTGACATGAACAAAATAGTTGAGGTAGAAGGGGAGGATAAAAAAGAACTTTAAGAAGAGTGGAGAGCTTGTCAGAATTTGCCAGTGGTTACGTGTATAGAAAATGGGTGATATATGGTAGTTAACTTCCAAATGTCCAAATTAAACATCAAAAACCTGAACGAGAAACTTGAGAAGCAAGCTCGTTTCTGCCGCAAAAATTAATGTTGCTCTATTTTTTTTTCTTCAAAAAATCACGAGTGGTGAATATCAGTAATTCGATGCACATAAAATGAATACTTTGTTTGGAAAAATTCATTTACTGTGTTCAAAATCTGATTTGATAACAATCCATGGGAAAGTAGAAATATTGATATCGTGGAGAAATGTACCCAAGAGCGTCAAAAAACAAAAAGAAGATATATCCGTACTCTGTCTCAAATGAGATTTTACTAACACGTCCGCAAGGGAACTGTCTTTAATCTAACGATAACAAGGAACCATTCAAAGATCCTTTGTAACTTTTTCGCCAATTAGCCAAGTAAATGACTGGACACAATGATCTCGACTCTCATACTTTAAGATACTTCACAGAATTTATAAAAAATTCTGTTTATGACCCTAAAAATTGCGTGGAGTTTCCGTTGAAGTCTTGCCTGTTGTAGAGGAAGCTGTGCAAAGAAATATCTTTCTATACGAATTCGACATGCTAGAAGGCGAATATGCAGGAGAACAAGCTCAAAGCAGTATTGGAAGATTTGATGAAACAATCAAACTACTGAGGTTCAATATCATTTATAATTTATTCGAAAAACACCGAGTCAATGTTCCGACTGCAATGCTTTTCTTTCTGCGCAGTGACCAAATTTTGCGGGACAAAATGGCTATTTGCTAAACCTCCAATCATATTTTTAATCTTTAAAAATCAATTTTCAAACTTCTGGGCATGCGTAGTCATCAAAGTGGTTGTTTTCATAACCTTCATTGGCATTTGTTTTCATTGACATTTTTCACAACCTTCTAGAGCTTTTAGATTTTTCATTTTGTTTCCGGCGCAATAATTGTTTTTAGAAACTCTGTTCTATATCATTCCAATAAATTTTTTTTGTACATTAAGCAGACTGAGATACAGCTTTGTATGTTTTGGTAGGAAGAAAGAAAGATTCAACAGTTTCTCCAAATTTATAAGTTTTAAATCTTTAACCCTTTTTTTTATGCCGTCAATATCCGAAACAACGAAAATCATGATGTTAATTGTTTTCACTGAGATTAATATTTAAAATGACTAACAATCAAACAATGCATATAATGTTGAAGCAAAAATTTTAACATGTTTCCAGTAAAGCAATCCAGTCACGTAACCACGAACTAGGAAGTCAAGGTCTAACAAAACAATAACCAGTTGCCTTATGTGCAGTAGACTTCACAGATCGTAAAGTCTAAATAACTTTGAATTTGCAAAATAAGTCCATACAGGAATTTTTGTATCCAATTACACTACCAAAAGGAAATTTTTGGTTCATTTTTTTTTTCAAAGTTAGGACAAGACCTACAACAATACAAGTTTATAGAATTTTTTTGCATTTTGTTTAATTCTAAATCAAACCAAAAGTTCTAAAAAATTCGTTCATTTTCTGAATGTTCGTTTTCTACAGTGCATTTGTCAGTTATAAAACAAATTTTTTTGAAGGTCTCTACGTAAGGCAAAACCGAGGGGAGTATTTTCTTTCTACAATATTGCAGACGATCTATTTTTTAGATACTGAACGATAACTTTAAATATCTTACGTCTCTCTTTAAGCAAATCCACTCAAATTGGAGTTTCTGGGATTTTTCTTGTTAGACGATCTGGAAAAAACTCTACTTCCTTCGAAGCTTCAAATATGACTTTTTGAAAAAACGATGTTCCAACAGAAACTGCTCGGTTCAAAAAAATGAAAAATGATTCAAGACAAAAACAATTAAATTACAAGACTAAAACAACACCACTCAACAGTTTTATTGGAAAATGCTTTTGTCAACTAAAACAAACATAAAGTCTGGGAAGCTTTTAGCGAGTTCTTTGATTTCGTTCAAAATATAGTTGACATCGGCAACTTGCTCCAAGACTTCATTCTGCTTTGCAGTGAAGAGTTGAATCTGAATTTAGTGTGGCTTTTTCACGCTGTACATCTTGATGCATGTTGCTATGTTCTCTTGTTGTATGTTGCTACACTCATGTTGTTGTATGTTGCTATGTCATACACCGCATGACAGTTAGCAAATTCCTGCTCCATGGTTGAGTCTTTGTCAGAATAGTGTTCCAATATAGGAATGAGTCCATGGTTTTCAGCATTGTGAGTGATAGTATTCCGTATTGCTGATATCATTTCTCCTTCCTGTTCACCAGGATAGGTTTCCTAGGATTTTTCGAACTGTCCCGATTCAATGTTTCAGCAAATGGAAGCAACCTTCTAAAAATCTTTTTTTAATTTTTAGCAAATTCAATATAGTTGGGAAGGATATCTTTTTGTCAATACATTTTCGATGGAGACTCAGAGCTAACTGATCAGTAGTAGAGATTTGAGAATAATGATGTTTGGAAGTTGATAGACAATACAAATTGTAGATGACTCACTGTACATTCTAAATACGTCATTTTTACCTTACATGAATTAGCGAGTAGGTGATGATCCAAATATGTACATTGCGCAGGTGCTAGAACTAGTATGAGCAAATCATTGAAGATAAAAAAATTTTTTAACATATAATTGATGATGGCACCTGCTTTGTGTGAAGCATATCCCACTTTTCATTTGGATTAAAATGCAAAATCTCATTTCAATGCAAAATCTCTCTCTGAAAACATTTCTGAAAAGTCATTTTTACTCAAGGCTACTGTGTTTCTAACAACTCACCATTCTGCTCAGTAAACAATTGCAAGATTTGCTTAGTATTAATCGGATCATCGTGCAATCAATTTTAGGAAATATTAGATAGTTATCATTTCACTTACCAAATTGTTGACTGTATTTGTAACTTTGTACAAATACATGTTTTTTTTTCATTATTATTTCATCGAGGAGTCAGGTTTTCAATCAATTGAACCTAGCAGTCGAACACAAATGTAGAGTACCCGCAGAACTACCACTAATGTAAAAATTGCTTGCTGCATAAGGAATTCAAAAGACATTATCTGAGCTCTGTCTAGAAGCTTGCAACTATCAAAACTCTCGGATCATCTTTTTGGAAAGGATTTGAAATGTTCAAAATGTTTGAGGATGAGTCTGATTTATTGCAAAAATTGTTGTGAAATAGTTTGCAAATTGCAAAGTTAGTTTGATTTTAACCTCGATGCAAAATTATTACACGATTTTTCATGAAAGCTCTTACCTTGTAGGTTATACTTTGATTGATTTGTTCCTACCCTTCAATAATAAAAAAACAAATATTTGAAAAGAAACATGAAAAGTTACAAACTACAAGAAGACGAGCAAAATTTTATAAAACAAAAAGCTGTCGAGCAGCTAAATTCTCAAAACCTTGCAAGTTCGCAATAAAGCACAAAGCTGGTCTTGCCTCAATCGCCGGTGGTTCACTTGGTGGTTCGCCCATTGTAGTTCTTGGTTCAAAAATCTCCTCATCCTCATTGTAATTGGGTTCTCCAGAGATCCTTGAGCCACGTATGTGGAGTCAGGAACCTCGGAATACTCTATGCCGACCTGTTTTGCAATCTGCGGCATCAATGTTACCGTTCCAAGTTGGTTCTCCTAGATGGAAATTTGAATTACGACAACCAATTGAGCCAACAAATTTCCAGAGAGTGACTCGAGCCCCATGATTGAAACCATTTCGAGTACGATAGGTTGTTATTCTGAACGGAGAAGTTGTTATTGAGAAAAAGGTTGAATTGAGGAATTAGTGAGTAAAAACAAGAAATAGGACTGACTTAGAGCTGACAGTGGAGCTAGTTGATGGTAAATAAGTTGAAAATAAACTGATTTTTACTTAAGAGTGACGAGTACCTTCATCTCAATAGTGTGGTTTGAACCAATGAGAAAAACAGTTTCCCATTATGGACAGTAGTCGTATCCAAATAGAATTCAGATTCGTTTTTGGGGAAATTTTGATAAAAAAGTCCTATCCTGTTGGAAATGAAAATCCAATTAAGGCAATTTTTTGATAAATTGTCGTTTCCAATCACGAAGATTGTTCATTTATGTTGTTATCTTAGGTTGTCACATCCAATCAGAGAAAACTCAACTTTGAGGGATACAAATTTTTGAAAAAAGTAAAAATATATACAAAGGATGTTGCAAAAAAGGATTTTGAATTTTGAAAACAATTCAAGAAATGTAGCTACCAAGAATTTTGCTGGCGAGTTTGGAAAATTTTGGGAATCGGGTAAGGAATAAAAAGATTCTTTCAATTGTTAACACACGACTCTGTGATTGACTTCAAAATTTCGAAAAAAAACCAAACTTTTTTTTGTCAGGTGTAATTCAGTAGAACGTTGAATGCTTTGACACTCAATAGTCGGTTCAAATCAAAATTTTTGATTGAGTAAGCTTCCCTAAATAGGCCTTTTTTAGTCGGAGAGCTCTAATTTGCACAGCATAAACCTAAGAATTTACTTATAAATCAACAATAAAAAACCACACCGAGTATTTTCTCCTTTCCTGTAGAGTAAGTCGGGGAAATCAAATAATTTTTAATTGAAGTTTTTCAAATAATTATTATATTTCATCCAACATTATGTCTAGAAACTGCCGAAATCCTATTGGTCGGAAATTTTTCTGGAAAATTCTTAGAATTTTGTCATCAATAGAAATTTTTCCTAAAGGATGACGTCATAACTATAAAAGGAAATTTGCGCGAGCGATTTTCTCACTTCTATGTAAATTATGACGTCCTTACGATGAGAGAAAGTTTGCGTAGTTGTTGTCGTCATTTATAAAGAAGAAATGAGGACAAGACCACAAAAAGATAACTGCTTAGGCAGTGACGTCATTTTTAGCATAAATATGTTTATTTTATCGGATTCAATCAATTCTCTTGATTGCTATTTGGAAACAATCAATTTAATTTTACTTCAAACTTTACAAGTCGTTAATTCGCGAAAAGAAAAAATTAAACGTTTTCATATGTTCATTCCCTATTGGTACATTAAATTTTTTACTTCGGGAACATTCCTAAAGTCCCATTTTTTCATCTAGATTTTAGATGATGCCTGCTCTCAATAGAAACGAGAAAATCAAATGTGAAGACTGAAAAAACATGTATGCTAGACAAAATGCAGCTAGGCATCGGAAAAACTATACTAAAGGAGTTATTTCCCAATGGCTGAAATGACTTTTTACACTCAGCAAGAAATGAACAAACACGGACCCAAAAAGCATGCTCCGTCTACCTTCAAGCAGTCAACGGTTTGTTCTTCTTGTGAGCAAGAGTTCCAGAGTTACTACTCTCTTCAACAACATCGAAGGAAGCAACATGGAGCTAAGCAGCGGAAACTCAATGATACGGTTTTTGACATAAACAAAGTAGTTGAGGTAGAAGGGTAGGTAAAAAGGAACTTTAACAGGTGTAGTCGTATATCGTCTCTTGTCCGAGGTCTTATTCCAATACCAGGGAGTTCTCGTTTTGTTCGGAATTATGGCTCTGATCTATTGAGTCGTAGAGACATTTCAATTAAACTATTGTCGTTGAGTCGTAGAGACATTTCATTTAAATTATTGTCGTATAACATTTTTGTGAATGTTTTTTGTCTAAGTCTAATCTATTTTTTTGTAGAAAGCGTTGGATAGTCAATCGACGTTTTAGGCCGTTAGACACAATGTTAATGTGTGGGGGAGAACAAAAGTGTTCTATTTGGTCCAATGATAAGCCTTGATGATCAAGATATAAATTAATGTTAAATTCAATTGGTTTAAAAATGAAATGGAGATCCAAGGAAAGCCTTGAAGATTGATTTAGTTTAAAAAGTTTAATTTAGGCGAAAGTAAAACTTAAAATATAGGCCTTTTTAAAGTAATTTAAAGTTTTATTTGATAGAAAGATTTAGTTTTTGATTATGTTAGTGTTTTATGATTTGCTTGTTATGTTTAGGTGATGAAGCTGAGATGGAGAAATGATTTATATATTACTAACAATTTGTGTATTTAATAACAAATTTGATTTTCTTTTTCAATAAACATTCTTTTCAGATATCTTTTCAATTTAGTTTACGACAGTTTTAAGGAAACGATTAGAGATCTTTTTATCAATCGCTAATGTACAATAATAGGTTTAGCGCCTGTAATTTTCGGTGAAGAATTTTCTTCAACTATACTATGTCTGCAAATGAAAATCTAATTTCATTGCTAAAAAAGCTCTAAATATAAAAGTTTGTGTTGGCTTTTGCCGTACGATCATGAAACTTATGGGTAAGTTCCGTTGAAGTCGTATATCGTCTCTTGTCCGAGGTCTTATTCCAATACCAGGGAGTTCTCGTTTTTTTTCGGAATGATGGCTCTGATCTATTGAGTCGTAGAGACATTTCAATTAAACTATTGTCGTTGAGTCGTAGAGACATTTCAATTAAATTATTGTCGTATAACATTTTTGTGAATGTTTTTTGTCTAAGTCTAATCTATTTTTTTGTAGAAAGCGTTGGATAGTCAATCGACGTTTTAGGTCGTTAGACACTATGTTAATGTGTGGGGGAGAACAAAAGTGTTCTATTTGGTCCAATGATAAGCCTTGATGATCAAGATATAAATTAATGTTAAATTCAATTGGTTTAAAAATGAAATGGAGATCCAAGGAAAGCCTTGAAGATTGATTTAGTTTAAAAAGTTTAATTTAGGCGAAAGTAAAACTTAAAATATAGGCCTTTTTAAAGTAATTTAAAGATTTATTTGATAGAAAGATTTAGTTTTTGATTATGTTAGTGTTTTATGATTTGCTTGTTATGTTTAGGTGATGAAGCTGAGATGGAGAAATGATTTATATATTACTAACAATTTGTGTAATTAATAACTAATTTTTTTTTCTTTTTCAATAAACATTCTTTTCAGATATCTTTTCAATTTAGCTTACGACAGTTTTAAGGAAACGATTAGAGATCTTTTTGTCAATCGCTATTGTACAATAATAGGTTTAGCGCCTG
Organism: Symsagittifera roscoffensis; assembly: GCF_963678635.1. Lineage (NCBI taxonomy): Eukaryota > Metazoa > Xenacoelomorpha > Acoela > Convolutidae > Symsagittifera > Symsagittifera roscoffensis. The sequence continues at coordinate 48,126,069 of NC_087068.1, forward strand.
TAATTTTCGGTGAAGAATTTTCTTCAACTATACTATGTCTGCAAATGAAAATCTAATTTCATTGCTAAAAAAGCTCTAAATATAAAAGTTTGTGTTGGCTTTTGCCGTACGATCATGAAACTTATGGGTAAGTTCCGTTGTAGTCGTATATCGTCTCTTGTCCGAGGTCTTATTCCAATACCAGGGAGTTCTCGTTTTGTTCGGAATGATGGCTCTGATCTATTGAGTCGTAGAGACATTTCAATTAAACTATTGTCGTTGAGTTGTAGAGACATTTCAATTAAATTATTGTCGTATAACATTTTTGTGAATGTTTTTTGTCTAAGTCTAATCTATTTTTTTGTAGAAAGCGTTGGATAGTCGATCGACGTTTTAGGTCGTTAGACACTATGTTAATGTGTGGGGGAGAACAAAAGTGTTCTATTTGGTCCAATGATAAGCCTTGATGATCAAGATATAAATTAATGTTAAATTCAATTGGTTTAAAAATGAAATGGAGATCCACGGAAAGCCTTGAAGATTGATTTAGTTTAAAAAGTTTAATTTAGGCGAAAGTAAAACTTAAAATATAGGCCTTTTTAAAGTAATTTAAAGTTTTATTTGATAGAAAGATTTAGTTTTTGATTATGTTAGTGTTTTATGATTTGCTTGTTATGTTTAGGTGATGAAGCTGAGATGGAGAAATGATTTGTATAATACTAACAATTTGTGTTTTTAATAACTAATTTTTTTTATTTTCAATAAACATTCTTTTCAGATATCTTTTCAATTTAGTTTACGGCAGTTTTAAGGATTAGAGATCTTTTTATCAATCGTTATTGTACAATAATAGATTTAGAACCTGTAATTTTTTGTGAAGAATTTTCTTCAGCTGTACTATGTCTGCAAATGAAAATCTAAATTCATTGCTAATAAAACTCTAAATATAAAAGTTAGTGTTGTAGTGTTGGCTTTTGCCGTACGATCAGGAAACTTATGGGTAAGTTCCGTTGTAGTCGTATATCGTCTCTTGTCCGAGGTCTTCTTCCAATACCAGGGAGTTCTCGTATTGTTCGGAATGATGGCCCTGATCTATTGAGTCGTAGAGACATTTCAATTAAATTGTTGTCGTTGAGTCGTAGAGACATTTCAATTAAATTTTTTTCGTATAACATTTTTGTGAATATTTTTGTCTAAGTCTAATCTACTTTTTGTTAGTTCTAAAAGTATTCTATTGCTTAAGGTCGTATTCGAGACCAATGGTCGCACCAGATGAGTTGGGACTGATGGTCTAACTCATAGAGTAATTTCAGATAAATTAAACCGTCTGCTTGTCACGCTATCTTATTTTCTGCCGGATAGATTCGTGCAACTTCTTAGTCTAATACCGATCTTAATCTTACTCTTATATCTCTTAGTCTCAATAGATCTAGAGTATACTGGTTTGTTACGAGTTGGTCTCTTGGAAAAAGCAACTAAGCTGTGAGTTAAATTCAGAATGCTCTGGTGCTGAAACTACAAGTAGTTTCAGCACTTACAAATCAGTGGGTTGTTAGTTAGATGGAGTATGATTGGTTAGTCTTTAATATTTTATAGGGATAAAATATCTAATTTGTAACCAATAATAATATACAGTTTGGATCAGGTTCCATATCGTTTATGGCGAAAAGATTCTATCTCAGAGAGATGTAGAAATTTCCACGGATTGGATTGAAATCAGAACTGATACATTTAGGGCTTCTCTGATCTTTAGAACGTTTTTAACTACTTAAACATTTTAAATAGATGATGGTGTTCAAATTGAAATCACCAAAACAAATTTTAAAAAAAGTTTACAGAAATTCATTTACTTTATCAAAAATTTTATTAAACAATTTGTTTTCATTTTGGGCTATGGATATTCTCCAAAAACAATTTCAAACGTTTTCAAATAAGTTTGATAGACAGTTTAAAAACTCGTACTTGAGAAAAATTGAAGTTGGTTTCAGTAAACTGTTTTAAGTTTTGAGGTTAAATTCTGCAAATTCATTAACATATGGAACCCGATTCGAGATTTTTTACCTAATTTGAAGCAAGATTTGAGCGGTTTGAGCGGTTTGAGCGGTTTTTTTAGACAATTACGCCCAAAATCTTGCTTCAAAATGAGCGATTTGAGCGGTTTTTGAACGGTTTATCTAGAAAAACCGCTCAAAAACTGCGCAAGATTTGAACGGTTTTGAGCAGTTTATCTAAAAAAAAACGCTCAAAAACCGCGCAAAATTTGAACGGTTTTGAGCAGTTTATCTAAAAAAACCGCTCAAAAACAAAAACCGTGCAAGATTTGAACGGTTTTGAGCGGTTTATCTAAAAAAACCGCTCAAAAACCGCGCAAGATTTGAGCGGGATCTCGACCCGGGCTCTTATCTCAGGCTTAATGGACTCCTTTTGTTTTGTTTCCATAGAAATTGGCTTTTTTCCTCAAGCTGTCTGCTTTTTGATATTTGTTTTGCTTATTGCTCTATTCTCACGTTCTAGCGATCATGACGCACGATCCCTCTCCCTTGTAGTTTTGGAACATAGAGTAAGTCTTAAGCCTTGAGACTGTTCAATCAGACTGTTCAACCCGAGTCGAGATTTTTCACCTAATTTGAAGCAAGATTTGAGCGGTTTGAGCGGTTTTTTTAGACAATTACGCTCAAAATCTTGCTTCAAAATGAGCGGTTTGAGCGGTTTTTGAACGGTTTATCTTGAAAAAATCGCTCAAAAACCGCGCAAGATTTGAACGGTTTTGAGCGGTTGATCCAAAAAACCGCTCAAAAACCGCGCAAGATTTGAGCGGTTTTTGAGCGATTTGTCTAGAAAAACCGCTCAAAAACCGTTCAAATCTTGCGCGGTTTTTGAGCGTTTTTGATAAACCGTTCAAAAACCGCTTAAACCGCTCATTTTGAAGCAAGATTTTGAGCGTAATTGTCTAAAAAAACCGCTCAAACCGCTCAAATCTTGCTTCAAATTAAGTGAAAAAACTCGACTCGGGATACGACGAAGGCAAAGAACAAGGTCGCATCATGAGTCGAACAGGGTCGAACCATGAGTCGAACAGGGTCGAATCATGAGTCGATCAGGGTCGAACCATGAGTCGAACAGGCTCGAATCATGAGTCGAACAGGGTCGAACCATGAGTCGAACAGGGTCGAACC
>NC_087068.1:48131723-48133461 GCF_963678635.1 Symsagittifera roscoffensis
ATACATACATACATACATACATACATACATACATACATACATACATACATACATACATACATACATACATACATACATACATACATACATACATACATACATACATACATACATACATACATACATACATACATACATACATACATACATACATACATACATACATACATACATACATACATACATACATACATACATACATACATACATACATACATACATACATACATACATACATACATACATACATACATACATACATACATACATACATACATACATACATACATACATACATACATACATACATACATACATACATACATACATACATACATACATACATACATACATACATACATACATACATACATACATACATACCTACATACATTCATACATACATACATACATTACATACATACATACATACATACATACATACATACATTTATATGTATGTACATACATACATACATACATACATACATACATACATACATACATACATACATACATACCTACATACATTCATACATACATACATACATACATTACATACATACATACATACATACATACATACATACATACATTTATATGTATGTACATACATTTTTTCTAGTGGTTAATTTGCTCGAGCATTTGAAAAAGGTCGGTCACATTATTTGCGGTCTAGACATCGAAAAACAAATGGCTTGAGTTGGGAACGGTTAAGCACATTTTTTAAACTGTAGAAATTACTTCAACTGCATATTAGCGTAACATTACCTTTCCAGGCCTTTTGATGGTTTTAATCGGTTTTCTTTCATACATACATACATACATACATACATACATACATACATACATACATACATACATACATACATACATACATACATACATACATACATACATACATACATACATACATACATACATACATACATACATACATACATACATACATACATACATACATACATACATACATACATACATACATACATACATACATACATACATACATACATACATACATACATACATACATACATACATACATACATACATACATACATACATACATACATACATACATACATACATACATACATACATACATACATACATACATACATACATACATACATACATACATACATACATACATACATACATACATACATACATACATACATACATACATACATACATACATACATACATACATACATACATACATACATACATACATACATACATACATACATACATACATACATACATACATACATACATACATACATACATACATACATACATACATACATACATACATACATACATACATACATACATACATACATACATACATACATACATACATACATACATACATACATACATACATACATACATACATACATACATACATACATACATACATACATACATACATACATACATACATACATACATACATACATACATACATACATACATACATACATACATACATACATACATACATACATACATACATACATACATACATACATACATACATACATACATACATACCTACATACATTCATACATACATACATACATACATACATACATACATACATACATACATACATACATTTATATGTATGTACATACATACATACATACATACATACATACATACATACATACATACATACATACATACCTACATACATTCATACATACATACATACATACATAC